>NW_028227263.1:61090306-61372806 GCF_978045245.1 Mus caroli | reverse complement strand
AAATACTTATAGCTCTCAGTAGACTAAGCATGGTATTTGTAGAGATTTCAAATCTATTAATTCCTTCTTTAGTCTTTCTCCTTAATAACGTGCTATCTACTTCAGTATCAGTTGTTTGAAAGCCATTCTTTATGGAAACTAATAGATAAGAAAATATAATTTCTTCTGAATAGAAAGAAAAGATATATTTGTTTTATTTATGTATATGATTGTTTTGCCTATTTTACATATGTGCACCACCTGAGTATATCTGTGTTTGTGTGTGTGTGTGTGTGTCCAGAAGTAAGCATTGCATCCCCTATAACTGAGTTACAGACAGGTGTGAGCTACAAAGTTGGTTCCTGAAACTTAAACTCACTGCTCTGCAAGAACACAAAGTGTCTTCTCTTTAGCTTATCTATACAAGCACCTCCTGCATGTTATAGGAAAAGGAAACATGTAAAAATTATAATTTGTAGTGAAAAAATACTCTTCAGGAAAGTGTTCCCCTATATATCCATACATGTAACAGCAAATAGAGTGAACAGATTATATTTACAAAGTTGAATGTGTGTAACAAAAATAAAACAAAAATAATCCATAGCATATGAATTTGTGACAGAGCAGGGAGGGGCATGAATGGGAAGAGTTGAATGGAGGAAAACAGAAGGGGAAAGTGACATAACTATAATACTTGTGACCATTAAGTAGTTTCTAATCACTCATAGAATAACATCATGTTTCATTTGGGCCTCATAAAATATATCTAAGAGCCATATCTATACCACTTAGGTTTCCTTCATCTACTTCCAAATTACTTCAATTCATATTTCCCCAAACTATTAAATAGCTTCATGTGTTATTTACTTTTCCTAATCTGAGGCAAGTTTATATGTGTTCTTGATTCACTTCTTCACTATGGTGTCTTTGGTATCTACATAGAGTACTTTATTTAGAATATATAATCAGTGAATAACTTCTCATGGATTCGGAGAACTAAGCCTTCTATTTCCCTGGCACCTTCTGTAATCAGGTATTTTTTCCTTGACCTTCAAATGAATGTGGATGAACAACTGAAAAGTTGGCTCAGTAGGTAAGTCCTGTTGTTTCAGAGGTCCCAGGTTATGTCCCTTCAATGGATTGGCAGCTTCCTACTACTAATCATACATGCTTAATGGGATCCAATGACTTTTTCTGTTCTCTGTTAGGACTACATGTACATTATGTATGTGTGCATATATAGGAAAAATATATATGCACATTAACAAACATGTTTATGCAAAGAATGTGGGGGAAAAAGAGGATAATACTTGTATCTTGACTATTTTTCTCTGAAAAGTTCTTCACATTATCTGAGTTTAAATTTCCCACATGTTAATAAGACAAAACCAAATAAGATTTCTTATTCCTTAATACAATAAAGCATAACCAAATTTTGTTATTTGGTAAATTGCAAGACAATAGTTTTGATGTGTGTGTGTGTGTGTGTGTGTGTGTGTGTGTGACAGAGAGAGAGAGAGAGAGAGAGAGAGAGAGAGAGAGAGAGAGAGAGAGAGAGAGAGAGAGAGAACACAATAGAAAGAAATACAATAAAGAGTCAAATAAGGAGAAACACAGGAAAATAAAATAAAATAAAGTGACTTTTCCCCCCAGCATTTGGATAAGTATAGAATCTGGCATGGACAGATGCTTAAAGATCAACGTTATCTTTATCTGGTGGAAGTCAATTCAGTAAGTACACAAAAATATGTTTAAGACCAAAAGCCTTATACAATTAAAAGTAATGTTTACCATAGGGATGTTTGGAAAAAAATGAGCATACATATCAAACTGGCATTCGGAGCAGATGCCACGTGAGTATGGCAAAGCATTTACCCATTCAGTAAGTATTTGCAAAATGGATAATAAAAAAGAGCTACAGACATTCTGAATGTCATTACACTATGTACTAGCAGTGATAGCCCTTATCTTTCCAGATAATGGTATTATCCCTTTCTGCTTTCCTAGATAAATATGAGACCAAGGCCAGGCCAATTATAATCATCTACTCCAAATGTACACTTTTCCTTACCTAGGGACAACTGCATGTACGATATTAAGACAGTCAAGAATTTCCAATAAAAAAAAAATAAATGTTTAATTTTGCACCTGACCAGGAAATTTTTATAATATGTTTTGATTTTTTTGTTGTTGTTTATACATAAATTTGAAACTTTGACGTCTCCATTACTTGCTGATTGTCAGAAAACAAGCATGAAGCTTATTAAAAAAACCAAACCAAAACAAACAAACAAACAAACAAAAAACCTAATGGAGCAGTCTCTGGATGGTCCATCCTTTCATTTAGCTCCAGACTTTGTCTCTTCAACTCCTTCCAATTATAAAAAATTAGTCTGTATAGTATTACTTGTATGTTTTGGGGGAAGACTATTTTGTTATATAATGAAATTAGTGGGTAATCTCTACTGTATGGAAATTCTTTCAATATCCCCTTGTTGTCTTTATTTCCCTATGTAAGACTGTTGCTTGTTAGTCTTTCCCTATTCCACTTTGTTAAGTTTATTGTTTTTGTTTTCTCCCAGCTTATTTGTAAGATTCTGTTTTGTTGAGATTTTATAGGTTTTACTTGTGATCATGTTAGAAAATAAAAAATATAAACTCACACCAAATTTTTAATCACTAACTGTTACAATCTTTAAACTTCTTCTTTTGGAAATTTAAGATTTAAATGAGAAATAAATTTTGCTCATATATGCTTTAGACAGGACTCCAAAACTCTTAAATTTTACTATGATTTACTCTAGTGGTGTCTGTCCCTTTCATACAGAAAGGACTATACTTATCTGTGTGTTTGTGTAAGGAAAAGTATTTGGAACATAGTTAGGGGTTACAGTGCTTTAGGAACAAGTCGACCAGAAACCATTTCGCAAGATATAGAGTGTATGTAATTTATTTGTCAAATAATCAACTTGAGAACACATGTAGAATGAAATGATTGCTTATCAATAAACAATAAGATGTATGGGCACAGCCCATTATTAGTTATTTTTTGCATTATATGGAGCATAATTTAATGACAAATGTCTTTTTCCAAGAATGATCAATCTAAGATATGTGATTGTGGAAACATGATGTGATGGTATGACTTCTTTGAAATATACTATAAACATCTTGAATATATAAGATAATTATGAACAAAAGCTTGCATAAAGATGATAAGCATTACAATTTGGAACAAATTCTATGTGGTTCCATATTTAAATTTACATATACCACAAGACACAAGTCTAATTTAGGTATGATTTTTCCAATGTATTAATTCAGTGTATCTTATAAATGATAATAAATAAATATATCTGATAATACTCCCCTTCCTATACTAGATATGGATCAGTGTGTGAAGTGTCCAGAAGATCAAAATGCCAATGAAGACCAGTCTGCCTCCAAAAAGTTGTGGATGTTTTAGATTATAAAGACCCCTTGGGAAAGGCTCTGGCTGGCTTTGCTCTATGCTTTTCTGTCCTTTCATCTGTGGTACTCTGTGTCTTCCTGAAACACCGAGAATCTCCCATAGTCAAAGCCAATAATGAAACTCTCAGCTATGTCCTACTCATCTCCCTCATATTTTGTTTTATGTGTTCCTTGCTTTACATTGGTCATCCCACTATGGTCATCTGCATCCTGCAACAGACCATGTTTGCCATTGTGTTCACTGTGGCTGCCTCTACTGTCTTGGCCAAAACAATTACTGTAATACTGGCATTCAAGATCACTGCCCCAGGAAGAAGAATGAGGTGGCTGCTTGTGTCAGGGGCACCCAAATACATAATTTTTGTATGCACCATGATCCAGCTGATTATCTGTGGAATCTGGCTGGGAACTTCTTCTCCATTTGTTGATACTGATGTACACATAGCACATGGCCACATCATCATTGTTTGCAACAAAGGTTCAGTGATTGCCTTCTACTGTGTCCTTGGATACATGGGCTCTGTTGCTCTAGCAAGTTTCACTGTAGCTTTCTTGGCCAGGAATCTGCCTGATACATTCAATGAAGCCAAGCTCTTGACATTCAGCATGCTGGTATTCTGCAGTGTCTGGATCACTTTCATCCCTGTCTACCACAGCACCAAAGGCAAGACTATGGTTGCTGTGGAAGTTTTCTGTATCTTGGCCTCCAGTGCAGGGCTGCTTCTTTGCATTTTTGCTCCAAAGTGCTATATTATTTTATTAAGATCACAGACAAATTCTGTTTACAAGTTCAGAAAACCACATTCTAAATCTGAAAATATAAGTTAAATTTAAACTTACATAGTGTACCACGCATATGTACATTTGCACAAAGCTTCTTTCTACTCATCAACTATTATGTTGAAATATGAAATTTCTATCATGTAAGCAATGTAGAATATAAGATGTCAAATAAAATTCTAACACATGACCTGTACCTCAGTTTACTGCCTCAAACTGTCTAATCATACACTTTTATAACTATAATGACAATTTTTTTTCATAAAATTGTCAGGTATCTAAAAATTGGCACTTGGCTTTGCAAATTATTTCATGTAGTATAATCTACCTGTATTAATTTTGTGTTATTGTCCTTTTTAGGAAAAAAATATTACATTGTGGATAGTAATTATGCATCTACCTGTATTAATTTTATGTTATTGTTACTTTATAGAAAAATATTACAGTACTTATATGTAGAAATTTAGAAGGAAACACTTTATATATTTTCTAATTCTGCAAAGAAATTTATAAAGTTCAAATAACTAATTTCCTTTGCAACATGATAAATCAGGACATGGGATGATACACATTATTATTGTATGACTTCTTTCAGTTTGAATGCTGTTCATAATGATGATACTCTATGATTTATATTGTACTTCTGCTGAAACCCTCATGAATGAGGATATAAAAGAATTCATAAAAATCTGTTGTTATTTTGCTAAGTGGCCATTACCTAAAAATTCATATCTCTGTATTTATGTTTACTTTTGAGGACATAGTCTTCTCTCAAAATTTATCACAGAAGATTTTCATAAAATATATAGCAATTGGGTAAGAAATGCATAATGGTTTAAAGCACAGAGAATAACAGACAGGATACAGGTATGTGTAGGTCCTTGATCCATTTAGACTTGTTCTTCATAAAAGGAGGTAAAAATCGATCAGTTTGCAATGTCCTATATGCTGAGCACCAGTTGAACCGATGACATTTTTTGAAAATGATTTCTTTTTCCCACTAGGTGGTTTTGCCTTCTTTGTCAAAGATCAAGTGACCTTGTGTTGGTTTATTTCTGGACCTTCAGTTCTATTCAATTGTTCTACTGTCTGCCTCTCTACTAGTACCATGCACTTTTTAATCACTATTGCTATAAAGTAGACATTAAGATCAAGGATGGTAATTCCACCAGAAGTTCTATTATTGATAGGAATTGTTTTCACTATCTTGTGTATTTGTTATACCAGATGAAGTTGAGAATTGCTCTATCTCTGTGAAGAATCAAGTTCGAAATTTAATGAAGATTGCATTGAATCTGTAGATTACTGTACATGTAAGATGGCCATTTTCACTTTGCTTATCCTGCCTACCAATGAACATGGGAGATCTTTCCATCTTCTGAGAACTCCTTCAATTTCTGTCTTCAGAGACTTCAAGTTCTTGTCATACAGAGATTTCACTTGCTTGGATAGAGTTACCCCTAAGATTTTTTATATTATTTGTGATTATTTTGAAGTGTTTCCCCCTACTTTCTTCCTTAGCCCATTTCTATTTTATGTAGAGGAGGGCTACTGAAATGTTTGAGTTAATTTTATAACTATCCACTTTGTTAAAGTTGTTTATCAGCTGTGGATTTCTCTAGGGGCAAGTAGTAGTATCTTGACTTTCCAGCTTGTATTCCTTTGACATCCTTTTGTTGCTTAATTGCTCTAGCTAGGACTTCAAGTACTCTATTGAATAAATAGGGTGAGAGTGCACAGCCTTGCACTGTCCCTGATGTTAATGGTATTACTTCAGGTTTCTCTCCATTTAATTTAATGTTGGCTACTTTTTTGCTCTATATTGCTTTCATTATGTTTAATTATGAGCCATAAATTATTCCTCACTAGAAGCCTTTTAAAATGAAGGGGTGTTATATTTTTTTCAAACACTTTTTAAGCATCTAATGAGGTAAGGATGTGTGCTTTTATCCATTGAGTTTCTTTATATAGTGGATTACATTGATGGATTTTCTTAAACTGAAACATCCCTGCATCACTGGGATGAAGCCTAATTGATTATGATGAATGATCATTTTGATGTGTTCTTGGATTCAGTTTGTGAGAATTTTATTGAGTATTTTTACATAGATATTCATAAAGGAAATTGTTCTGAATTTCTAATTCTTAGTAGTGTTTTCTGAGCTTTATGTATCAGTGTAACTGGGCTTAGAAGAATGAATTAGCTGGTGATATTTCTGATTCTATTTTGTGTAATAGTGTGAAACGTAATGGTTTTTGGTCTTTTGAAAATGTTATTTATGCTGTAATCTTTTTTTCTACATTCCAGGATTTATGTCCCTCCTGGTCCATCCTCCAACTGTTCCACATCCCAAACATCCTCCATCCATCTCCAAGTGGATGTCCAAAACCTTCACTACAACTTCAGACATCTCAATTCCTTGGGGCAACAAGTCTCTGGAGGATTAGTTGCATCTTCTCTGACTGAACACAGACCAAACAGCCCTCTGCTGAATATATATTGAAGGCCTCATATCAGTTGGTTTATGCTGCCTATTGTGTGAATCAGTGTCTGAGGGGTAACAGGGTTCCATGTTAGTTAAGACTGATGTTATTTATTTTTTAATTATTTTTATTTTAAATAGGGTCACCTTCCTTTTCAGCTTGTTTCAGTTTTTTCCTTATTCAGCCACAGTGGTCACCAGTTTCTCTCCATACATTGGGCATAAATATATGCATCTATGTTTTTTAGCTGCTTGTTGTGCTTTTCCATGCATAGTCATGATAGGCCCCTTTTTATAAGCAAGCCATAGCCTCAGTATTGGTGTCACATCTTGGGGCCTCCATTTGAGATGGATCCCACTTTGGGCCTGTCACTTGATTACCTTATCCTCAGTCTCTTCTCCATATGTGTCCCTGTAGTTCTTTCATACAAAACCATTTCTGTGTCGGAGTTTTGATTGTGAGATGGCACACTATCCCTTCACTGATTCCCTCTCTTTCTATTGGAAGTGGACTCCACAAGTTCGGTCTCCCCAGCGTAGGACATTTCATCTTAGATCCCTTCCATTTTTACATTGTATATTTTTGGCTTCTTTGTCAAAGGACAAGTGTCCATTAAATGTGAGGTATTATTTCGGGCTCTTCAATTTTATTCAATTCATCAACTTTTCTGTTATTTATTTATTTATTTATTTATTTATTTATTTATTTATTTATTTATTTTTACCAATACCATGCGATTTTTGTCACTACTGCCTTGTAGTGACAAAATTAAGGTCAGGCATGGAAATTCCCTCGGGAGCTCTTTTGTTGTTAAGAATAGTTTTCTCGGGCTGGTGAGATGGCTCAGTAGGTAAGAGCACCCGACTGCTCTTCTGAAGGTCCGAAGTTCAAATCCCAGCAACCACATGGTGGCTCACAACCACCCATAATGAGATCTGACTCCCTCTTCTGTAGTGTCTGAAGACAGCTACAGTGTACTACAGTGTAATTACATATAATAAATAAATAAATAAATCTTTAAAAAAAAAGAATAGTTTTCTCTATTATAAGGTTTTTACATTTCAAAATGAATTTGAGAATATGTATTTCCATGTATTTGAAGAATTGTGTTGGGATTTTGATGGGATTTGTGCTGAATCTGCAGATTGCTTTTGGTAGGATGGGAAGTTTTAGTATTTTAATTGTGTCCATTGGTTGGGTGTTAATTCTGCCAATCCACAAGGATTGAGGTTCTCTCCATTTTCTGAACTCTTCTTTGATTTCTTTCTTGAGAGACTTAAAGTTACTGAATTTTGATTTATTGAACCAAACTTGCATCCCTGGGGTGAAATATAATTGATTGTTGTGAATGCTGACTTGATGTGTTCTTTGTTTCAGTTTGAGGGAATTTTATTGAGCATTATTGCATTGGTAATCATAAGTGAGATTAGTCTGAAGTTTTCTTTTTTTGTTGGGTCCTTGTGTAGTTTCGAAAAAAATGATTTAGAAGTAATGATTTTAGGTCTAAGTTGGGCAGTGGTTTAGCACGCCTTTAATTCCAGCACTTGGGAGTTAGAGGCAGGCATATTTGTGAGTTCGAGGCCAGCCTGGTCTACAGAGTGAGTTCCAGGACAGCCAGAGCTATACAGAGAAACCCTGTCTCAAAAAAAAAAAAATAGAAGTAATGATTTTAGGTCTTTTTTGGAAGTGTAATACAGTGCTCTTATTGTCTTGTTCTTTCTTTCATTGATTTCCCTTTCTGCCCCCTCTCCCCATTACCTTAGCAGCTCTCTCCACATGCTCATGGTAGGTCTCTCTCTCTCTCTCTCTCTCTCTCTCTCTCTCTCTCTCTCTCCCTTCTCTCTCCTACTGCCTTTCTCTACTTCTACTACACTCTTGACTCCCCTCAACATCCCCTAAGTAAACTTTTTCTATACTAAAAGAGAGGAAAAAAATATCTGATAGAATTCTGCACTAAAATCATCTGGCACTGGAGTTTTGTTTTGTTTTGTTTTTTAATTTTGGGGGCAAGTGGGGACTTTTAATGACTGATTCAACTTTCTTAGGGGTTATGGGACTGTTAATTGGTTTACATGATCTAGATTCAATGTTGGTGGCTAGTATCTATCTAGAAATTCATCCATTTCATCTATATTTCTAGTTGAGTACAGGCTTTTGTAGTAGGATGGAATGATTTTTTTGAATTTCCTCAGTTACTGTTGTTATATTTCCTCCTTCATTTTGCATATTGTTAATTTGGATACTGTCTCTGTGTCATCTAGTTAGTTGACTAAGGATTTATCTAAGGGTTGCCTTGATCGATGAATGAGCTCCTTTTTTTTTTTTTTTCTCATGCGATGTGTAGTACTTATTTCTACTTGGTTGATTTCAGTCCTGAGTTTGATTATTTTTCTGTTTCCTAGAGCTTTCAGGTGTGCTGTTATGCTGCTAGTTTAGGATCTCTCATGTTTATTTATGAAGGTACTCAGAATTATGAGTTTTCTTCCATAGATACCAAACTCTGACACTATTGCTGATGCCAAGAATTGCTTGCAGAAAGGTGCCTAGTAGGCTTGTCCTCTGAGAGTCTCTGTCAGCATCTGACTAAGACAGATGAAGAACTCATAGACTACCATTGGTTTGAGCACCGGGACCTCAATTGAAGAGATAGGAAAGGACTGATAGTTCTGAAGGTATTGCAACCCCATAGGAAGAACAACATTAACTAACCAGACATTTCAGAGCTCCCTGGGTCTAAACCACTAAACAAAGTATATATAAGGTCATTCCATGGTTTCTCCTGCATAAGTAGCAGAGGTTTGCCTTATCTAACCTCAATGATACAGGAGACAATTACTCTTACAGAGGCTTGTTGTCCCAGTAATGGGGGATACTGGGGAGGTGAGGAAAAATTGGGTTGGTGTGTGGTGGTGTACCCTCTTAGCTACAATGCAGATGTGTGTTTGCTGAGGAGTGACTGGGAAAAGGGTCAACATTTGAAATGTAAATGAATGAAATAACCAAGAAAAAATTTAAAATTGAGTTTTCATTATGTCATATAGTTGGCATGACTTATATCAGACATTGCAAAGAAAGCTTCGTATTAAAGTGACAACAACTCACACATTTTGTAACACATTACAGTAGTATAGGTACTGCATATAGAATGTTCAAATAAAAGAAAATTATTCTCATATAGTCAATGCCCAGACAACCAAAGTCCATGAATTTTGATACTCAGATGTGATGTGGGTATTTCTGGAATGCAGGTGTGTCATATAATTTTTTTTTCTGGAAATTGTCTTGTGAGAGTTTTGTTCAAACTCAGTTGTATCATGTGATACTTTTCTGGAGTATCCTGTGAGAGGACATGTAGTATTTTACTGGAAAAAAAAAAAAAAACAATAGAGAGGGCAAATGATGTTATAAAAGAATAGAAATAGAACCACACTGAGAAAGGACATTCTTATATCCTGATGTTTTAAAACATGTCACACTGATATTTTCTCGTCTTCAATATGTAGAAATGAGAAAATGAAATTCTAATACAATTTTGGCTGATTCTGACTACATCTGCTGACATGAAATGATTCAATGGGGCCTTGCTTTTTATGCTGGATCATGCCCCAACTACTCATTAGCCTTTGTTGTTTGTTATTGCGATTTGATTGCTGGTACCCTGAAGAGAAAGAGTTGAATCACCCCAAGGAATTACTTCTAAACAAGGCCACAACTTCTTTTTTCTTTTAAACTTCTTATTTCTTACTACTCTACCTCTAGTTGGTGTACTAGAAGGGAAATTGAAGGATTGAAGGAGCATAAATAAGTTAGGTTTTGACAGATTGAAGCCTACAGCAGGTGTCCAGACATGGATCCTAAGGACAATGGGAAACAACATCTAATGAATTAGAGGAATCAGCAGATTTAGAAAGATTAGCAATGTTTTTAAAGATGTCTTCAAAATTGCAGCTACTGCTTCTGTGTTGTCCCCTACCTTGCTACCAAAGGGAGTTCCTGGTTTTCATAGACTTCATGCATGGCATTTTGAGATTTTGGGAAAACCTGAAAAAAATCAGAAAGTTCACTTAATCCTCTGATGTTAGAAAGTAAATCTGAGTTGTCTCTTCACATACAGAATTTGTGAACAGAGATAGAAGTGCTTGGAATGCAAAATGACACACTGGGAGGTGAGCAACTGGTGTCATTTTTGGTTTCTGAGACTGGGCATTTACCTACCACAATGAAAGAGAGAAGCAGACTTGGTTCAACAGCAGACTCTTGTCCTGTATTTCTCCAGTAGAAATTACAGAGATTTTTTTTTTTTGTATTAGAAAATGTGTGTTCTGTCAAACAATGATAAATTATCAAGGACCCAAATTATTTGAAAATAGAGTTTTGGTGAATAGAGGAGCAGACATTAGTATAATTTCCCAGAAATATTTGATTTAGATTCAGGAGGTTTACACACAGTTAATAGGAATTGGTAAATTATCACAAATAAGACAATGTGTCTGATTGAGTACTTTTATGGGACTAAAGGGTATGCATGAAAATTGAGAATGTATGTGGCTGACAACCCATAAATTTATAGGTCATAGATCTTTAACAACATTAGGTTACTCAAATGAATATCCCTGCATTTTCAGGGAAAGCAAATGAGAAAATTAGGGATGATATGATAAATATTCCTGGGGGAGGAAATTTGAATGGATGATTGAGTAAATCACAAGTTGTGCCCATATTTGACACAGGATATCACAATACTGAATTTCCAAATTTATAAAAGGTGTCACTGGTAAATTATAAAGCCTTGCCCCAAAGATTTATCAAACAGATTATGTAGAAAGAATAGTAGTCCATTACAAAGGAAAAAATGCAGTAACTTGAACAATTTTTACAAGAACAACGGTAGACCCAACATATAGAATATTCTACCAGTCCATTTTGGTTTTTGAAAAAAGAAATGAAAAAAAATGTAGGATGATAAAAGATTCAAGAGTAATGAGTTTCATGTTTTATGCAAATTGTATCTTGGTTATTCCGAGCTTCTGGACTAATATCCAATTATCAGTGAGTGCATATCATATGTGTTTTTTTGTGATTGGGTTGCCTCACTCAGGATGATATCCTCCAGATTCATCCATTTGTATAAGAATTTCATAGATTCATTGTTTGTAATAGCTGCCTAGTTCTACATTGTGTCAAGGTACCACATCATCTGCAACCATTACTCTGTTGAGGGAAATCTGGGTTCTTTCCATTTTAGGGCTATTCTAAATATGGCTGCTATGAACATAGTGGAGTTGGTGTCCTTCTTACATGTTGGAGCATCTTCTGGGTATATACCCAGGAGTGGTATTGGTGGATCCTCCAGTAGTAGTACTATGTCCAATTTTCTGAGGAACTGCCAAACTGATTTCCAGAGTGGTTGTATGAGCCTAAAATCCCCCTAGTAATGCAGGAGTGTTCCTCTTCATCCATATCTCACAAGCATCTACTGTCACCTGAGGTTTTTTGTTATTTGTTATTTGTTTTTTTGTTTTTGTTTGTTGGTTTGTTTGTTTTTTATCTTAGCCATTCTGACTGGTGTGAGGTGGAATCTCAGGGTTGTTTATATTTGCATTACCATGATGACTAACGAGGTAGGACTCCTTTTTTTTTTTGGTTCTTCTCAGCCCTTCAGTATTCCTCAGTTGAGAACTTTTTGTTTAGCTCAGTACACCTTTTGAAAATAGGGTTATTTGTTTTTCTAGAGTCTTCTTGTGTTCTCACTGAGCAGGGAGAGCAGGAAGGGATAAGGGATTTTGAAAGGGGAAAATAAGAAATGGGAAAGCATTTGAAATGTGAATAAATAAAATATTTTCATAAGTTAAAATATTTAATAAAACAAAACAAAACAAAAACCCAACAAAACAAAACAAAAACCCAACAAAACAACAGCGCCACCAAAAATCAACCAAAAAAGGAGCAATGTATAAGGAGACTGGATAGATGCTCAGGGATTAAGAACACTTACTGCTCTTCCAGAGGACCCAGGTCCAATACCCAGCATCCACAAGACAGTTCATAACAGTCAGTATCCCAGGTTCAGGGGATCTGGCATCCTCATACAGAAATACCAATACATATAAAATTGTTGGGGATTTATCTTAGTGGTAGAGTGATTGCCCCATAAAAGCAAGGCCCTGGGTTAGGTTCTCATCTATTGAAAAAATAGAAGAATGTATAATATAATTCAACTAATGGGTCCTTTACAGATTGTATTTCCTTTACATTCTCTATTACCAAGATCATGACTGTTGAGGCCAGCCAGCAGCTCACATGTCTGGGTTCGAGCCTGGAAGACATCTTGGAGTCTGGAAGAAAAGGGAATCTAGGTGGCGAGAGAAAGGATGGAGCTAAGTCAGGATTCTGATCAAAGCTCAATTTTAATATCCGGGAACACGGGCTTATAAAGAAGGGAGAGGGACCCATTCCCACGAAATCATCTTTGGTGTCCAGCTGCAGGTGACCACGTGTATACTCTGGAACAGCTAGTTGGCAGGTAGCAGCAGCAGAAGTGGCAGAAAAATAGGGTGGCAGGCTCCACCACTGGTGATCTCCTAGTGATAACAGTCAAGTCTGTTCAGCCTGATTTCAGGCTGTGGGGGGAGGTTACATCTCCTCCCTGTTGTTAATATAAAAAAGAAAGGCTGGGCTGAGGCATAAATTTTATTTATGCTCTATAGTTCTGCCTGAATTCTTTGGGTCTAATGAAGAAACCTGTCTCAGTGGGATTACCTAACTTTTCTCACCATAACCCTTATTTGGTTAAGACTGTCCTTTCTGTCCTAGTAAATATTTTGGAGACTAGCCCTGAGCTGTTGGCTTTGTCTTTTGTAATGCTAAATTAGTTACTGAATGAACTTCCTTGCTGAATTCCTACTGAATTCCAAGTTGTCAGCTTCATGGTCTTTCTAGGACGTTGGAACACTGGCAAAGACTTAACTGTATCAGGATTCAATTTTAAAAGGCACTATAATAAGGTAACACTAAAGGAGCACACATGGATCCTCCTTAACAGCCTTGGGTGACAGGCAGGGAACAGGGAGGAGGGGGCGACCAACAGCTCCTTAGCACAAGGGCATTTGGATTGTTAGGGTGGGAGACTGTGAAGGGCTTGACTTTTCATGGTATGGTCTCCAACCTCTCCCCCCCCCATTGAATTAAATTTAATAAGGCCACACTTAACTGAGGTGATCAAATGATCTCATCCTTGGATGAGAGGGTATTATCCATGGCTGGGGGACCATTGACCCGCTTCCTCCCATGGGTGCTGTCACGCCCCACAATCATGGCTCTTGGTATCTTTTGGGGAGGGGAGGCAGAGCCTCAGAAAGATTCTTTTGGTAGTAACTGGAACTAGATACCAACCTCCATCCAAAACAGGTGTGTCTCTCAGGCAACTCAGAAATGGTCAAGTTGGACCTTCCCCTGCAGTGCTTAGCCTCATACCCACGCTGGTGCCCATACTGAATTCGTATTATCATGAACCAGCATGCACAATTCTGAGTTCTGTTCAGCTCCTAAAGGAGAATTGTCAATCTCACATTCAGCAAGGTCTCTACAAGCATTATGCCAATTGTAACACCACAATTTGTGGCTCTATTGGGCTCTATTAGGATCTGGAGGACACCCTCCTCATCTCTATTGTCTCTAAGGCCTGAGGAACCAAGGGGGCCTTGCATTTGCAGCAAGGGTGGAAAACTGGAGGCTAAGAGACTAAGCCTGTCTTATCAGAATAAAAACAACATTCTTCTAATATCTGAAATTTCTGCCTTTCTAACCCTCATAGAAAACCTTAATCCCAAATCAGATTAAAAGCCACAATATGTGCTGGAATGTTTTCAGAATGAAAATAGTAGCTGCCACCTGCATGCTCTTGGGGGCAGGGATGCACACCTGCTGCAGTCAGGCTGAATGTGCTGTTTGACCTGCTTGAAAAACAAAATCTGGACAGTGAAAGGTAACAGTACAAAAGCTTCTTTTGGGGAAGTCCAGGTACTTTATTCAGTTGCAAATTAGCAAGGCTCAAGCTCAGCCTCCAGCCTCCTTGTGTGTGTGTGTGTTGGGGACCGCAGCTTCTCTGGGAGTGGAGGCTGTGCTCTGAATTAACTTTGCTAGGTAATTAAGAATTTTAGCTATCTACAATAGGAATCTCTAATATTGGACTTAATATTAGACCAGTCCAAGATTGAGTTAGAATAACTGGTCACATTGAAGAAAAGAGAAAAATCATTATGACTCTATTAAATGACTAATCTTACTAAGTCAGAATATACAATCTCTGATTATTTTTTTTTTTTTTGCCATAAAGTTAAAAAGCTTGAAGCAAGACAGCTACACTAGTCCAAACTCGAAAAATGGCAAGCAAGGATGGGGCGAAAACATGGACACAATTTAGCTTCCTTGACACTTCTGTCAGGGCACTGAGCCAACTCACCTGCCAGCTTGTCACATGAATTAACCATTATGCTTCTGTAGTGTTCTGTGGAGAGAAACTATGTTTTTCCCTTCCCTAATAAGATAGCTGTTTAGGATCAAACCATATGCCAATAAGTAGATCCTTTTAAGATACTCTAAACATTTATTAAATTCTTTGACATCCAAATTTCAAAATTCTAAAATAAAAGTATGATTTAAATAGTGTGCATGGGAATGCACTAAATAATATGCACGAGGATATAATTTCCCCCTTCTTTGTCTTTTAAGAAGTTAAAGTTTTAAAGTTCCATAATATTTTGTCCTTTAGAATTAATAACTTGCTGACAAAACATCTCAAATACTTGACTGTTATAGTCAGTACTCATGTAACATGGGCAGTGACTAATTGCACTTTCAATTGTTTCTCTTAAGGAGCGGTTGTAACTAGAAAGCTTGAAAGGTTATTAATAGCCACATGTGCATAATTTATTTATTTATTAACTTAGAAATAAGAGTATTTATTTGCAGCAATTTATTAAGTATAAGTCCATAAGAATTCACACACTTATGTGGAAACAAGTAGTAACTGAGGACACTAAGAGGAAAGAATTATACATGCACAAATTTCAAGAATACTAAAATATTATCTTAAACCATAACTGTTTTGAATATATAAAGAACAAGATTATATATCCAATCTATCTTATATGTAGGACCTATAGACAGCCTGAGATATAAATCCAGTGTGGCATTGCTTTTAGATGTCCAGGCAATCCAGAACAATTTATTAAATGTCTAAAATCAGCCTTCTTAAAAGGACAGCATTTTTTCTATGAGTTGTATACGCATAAGCAATTGCAAATTTGAGAATTAATAGCATCTGAAGGAAAAACAATCTTAAGCAATCGTGAGCTCTGAGATATAACATTGACTATTAATATAAAATTAAGGTTTGATTGTTCAGCATTTTAAACCACCATCTACAGTACACAACTATCTGTGCTGAAGCAGGAGGAAACTCAAAAGAATAAGTGTGTGATCTAATTCACATCTACTTATTTCCCATAGAGGGGTTGTTTTTAAACACAGTAACTGGGATGTATGCATGTATAAAATTATAGAAGATACAAAAGCATGCATAAAACAATTTTTAACTTATCTATTATTATTTAAAATGATATTATGCAATACATCCAATATTAATATTCTGTAATAACCAATTTAATTGCTGTTTTGAACATGGAACAGACACTTAGTGAGGTTTTTAAGACACAATTTTTGTTATAGGTTTTCTAAAATACACGAATATATTTTACAATTCTTTATTAGCACCACAGTGGTTCTAATAGGATGTTGAAACTGTGTTTTGAGGTGAAAGCCATCTCAGCCTTGCTCACCCTTGGCCTTCCTCTCAGGCAGAAGAGGCAGAAGGCAGCCCAATCTATTGTAGGCCAAAAAAAAAAACCAAGCGAGGACGGCAGAGCGTCCCGAGTCTTAGAGGGGAAAATATGGCTACCCTGGTTAGGACAGGTGGAGGCTCATGGGGCAAAGGCGAACGCTGCCCTCTCCTAACTTTGCTGTGAAGCCTCCCACTTGCTGGTGGCCTCTCACACCACTATACGTCTGGGAAAGCTGTGTGTCCCAAGGCCCTGCCCCACAGAAGCCAGCAGCTAGCTGGCTCCACATGGGCCAATGATCCACTGGGAGGATGAGAAAAATGACTTAAAATAATGTTTTTTCTTGCCAAAGAATTGTTGTGGGAACAACTAATATTTAATTACCATTGATTATAATTAATAACAATTATAAAAGCTTTCTTTATTTTCTGCAAATTAATTTGTGTTCTTTGCCAATTGGTTTGTGTCTCACTTAATAGCACCTGACAAAGGCTTAAGTTCTTTTGTGGTGAGTTTAAGGTGAGGTCTTAGCCAATTAACATCTCTTGGAAGCCTTTGAAAATAAAATTTTGAAGAATATCAATATTTCCTTCATAGATTTTCTGGACCATGATTTTCTAGTATAACTAAAAATCTGAGTATTAAAAGATATTGCCTCTGAATCTTTTCAGGAGCAACAGCTATTCCCCAGAACTAAAAGCTCCTTGTGTGAGAGCAAGGGTTTAGAGTAAACTTCCCTTGAGAGGCATTCCTAATAAAATACTTCTACTTAGAAAACAATATACACTGGAAGATTCAAACTCTTGGCTTCTTGTATAGAAGCAGAAATGATAAAAATTTCTCACATAATGTAGATCAATATTTAGCTATACCTAGAGGCAAAATATTCCAGTTATTAAAAACTCACTAGAAGCAAAACCCTTACAATCATTAAGATGCAAAAGAGAGAGAGAAAAAAAATGTAACAAACTTTTGGATCTATAATAACTATATAAAAGATAAGCAAGCCATATTGTAATGCCTTGATAAATTTTACAGTCTGATTGACACTTTATAAACTATGAATTTGAATTTTATTAAAATAGCATCTGGCTAGATCTGTAAAGGTGCTCTTTTAGCTAAAAAGTATATCCCCTGGAGGCAAATCTCCAGAGTTTTTCTAGGCACCCTTTGCAAGTCAAAGGAAAGTCACACAAACCTAGCAGAAGCTGCTCTGAACATAGTTCCTCTTGCCATGAGGACAGATATTAGAATTACTAAGTTTCTTTTGCAACATTAATTTTGGGAAAGCAAAACCCAATTTCAAAACAATTTATCACTTTAGGAATCAACATGAAAACTTCCCTACTACATTGCGAAATTTGGTTGCCAATTTATATCTATGAATGCATGACAATGCAAGCTTTAACGCTTCATTAAAGAGACATTGCTTTAAATCTTATCTTAATCTTACTTTCTAGGATAAGAATCACATTATCTCAGATAGAAGTATCTTAGGAGCAGCACTGGGGTAGCTAGGGCACAGAGTTGGCTGACATCTGCCAGCTACTCACAACACCAGCCACGGGATCTTAAGACTTAAGGTGATCTGGCCACCTTCCTGGTGAGAGGACAGGTCTCCACCCAGCCCGGGAGCCCTTTGCCTCATGATCAGTGGTAGCCATCTTGGTTCTGGGACTCCGCTGAACTTAGTCTGCACAGGTGAGAGTGTGCACCACAGAAGTTGATAGCTTCTGGGATAGGCGGGAGCCACAGAGCCTCTGAGGCAGCGCCCTTTTCAGGCTCCAGACATCTGGCCACCCTCCCCGCCAGAAGACAGGTGTCTGCCCAGCCGGGGAGCCCTTTGCCTCAGGAGCGGCAGAAGCCATCTTGGTTCTGGGACTCCGCCGAACTTAGGAACTTAGTCTACACAGGTGAGAGTGTGCACCACAGAAGCTGACAGCTTCTGGGACAGGTGGGAGCCAGAGAGCGTCTGAGGCAGCTCCCTTTTTGGGCCCAAGACATCCGGCCACCCTCCAGAACAGAGGACAGGTGTCCGCCCGGCCTGGGAGCCTTTTGCCTCAGGATCTGCGGTAGCCATCTTGGTTCCGGGACTCCGCCGAACTTAGGAACTTAGTCTGCACAGGTGACAGTGTGCACCACAGAACCTGACAGCTTATGGGACAGGCAGGAGCCACAGAGCCTTTGAGGCAGCGCCCTTTTCAGGCCCTAGACATCCAGCCACCCTCCAGGCCAGAGGACAGGTGTCCACCCGGCCTGGAAGGCTTTTGTTTCTAGATTGGCCATAGCCGTCTTGGTTCTGGGACTCCACCGAACATAGTCTGCACAGGTGAGAGTGTGTACCACACAAGCTGACAGCTTATGTGACCCACCAAAGCAAAAAATTTTCTGGGAAAGGTGCTGTTTTGGACCTTCATCTTTGTCCAGGAGGAGGTCCAAACACCAGATATCTGTGCACCTTCCCTGTAAGAGGAGAGCTTGCCTGCAGAGAGTACTATGACCACTGAAACTCAGAGAAGAGACCCTGTCTCCCAGGTCTGCTGATAGAGGCTAACAGAATCACCAGAAGAACAATCTCTAAACAGAGACAACTATAACAATTAACTCCAGAGATTACCAGATGGCAAAAGGTAAACGTAATAATCTTACTAACAGAAACCAAGACCACTCACCAACATCAGAAATCAGCACTCCCACTTTGCCCAGTCCAGGGCACCCCAACACACCCGAAAAGCTAGACCCGGATCCAAAAGCATATCTCATGATGATGGTAGAGGACATCAAGAATGACTTTAATAACACACTCTTGAAATACAGGAGAACACTGCTAAACAGGTAGAAGACATTAAAGAGGAAACACAAAAATCCCTTAAAGAATTGCAGGAAAACCAGACCAAACAGGTGATGGAATTGAATAAAACCATCCAAGACCTAAAAAGGGAAGTAGACACAATAAAGAAAACCAAAATTGAGGCAAGGCTGGAGATAGAAACCCTAGGAAAGAAATCTGGAACCATAGATGTGAGCATCTGCAACAGAATACAAGAGATGGAAGAGAGAATCTCAGGTGCAGAAGACTCCATAGAGAACATTGGCACAACAATCAAAGAAAACACAAAATCCAAAAATATCCTAACTCAAAACATCCAGGAAATCCAGGACACAATGAGAAGACCAAACCTACAGATAATAGGAGTAGATGAGAATGAAGATTTTAAACTCAAAGGACCGGCAAATATCTTCAACAAAATTATAGAAGAAAATTTCCAAACCTAAAGAAAGAGATGCCCATGAACACACAAGAAGCCTACAGAACTCCTAATAGACAGGTCCAGAAAAAAATTCCTCCCGACACATAATAATTAGAAAAACAAATGCACTAAATAAAGATAGAATACTAAAAGCAGTAAGGGAAAAAGGTCAAGTAACATATAAAGGCAAGCCTATCAGAATTACACCAGATTTTTCACCAGAGACTACGAAAGCTAGAAGATCCTGGACAGATGTTATACAGACAAGAGAACACAAAGTCCAGCCCAGGTTACTATACCCAGCCAAACTCTCAAATACCTAAGATGGAGAAACCAAAGTATTCCACGACAAAACCAAATTCACACGTTATCTTTCCACAAATCCAACCCTTCAAAGGATAATAACAGAAAAAAAAAAAAAAAACAATACAAGGACGGAAACCACGTCCTAGAAAAAGCAATAAGGTAATCCCTCAACAAACCTAAAAGAAGACAGCCACCAGAACAGAATGACAACTCTAACAACAACAACAAAAAAAGGAAGCAACAATTACTTTTACTTAATATCTCTTAATATCAATGGACTCAACTCCCCAATGAAAAGACATAGACTAACAGACTGGCTTCACAAACAGGAACCAACATTTTTCTGCTTACAGGAAACTCATCTCAGAAAAAAAGATAGACACTACCTCAGAATGAAAGGCTGGAAAACAATTTTCCAAGCAAATGATAGGATGAAACAAGCTGGAGTAACCATCCTAATATCTAATAAAATTGACTTCTAACCCAATGTCATCAAAAAAGACAAGGTAGGGCACTTCATACTCATCAAAGGTAAAATCCTCCAAGAGGAACTATCAATTCTGAATATCTATGCTCCAAATACAAGGGCAGCCACACTCATTAAAGATACTTTAGTAAAGCTCAAAGCACATATTGTACCTCACAAAATAATAGTGGGAGACTTCAACACACCACTTTCACCAATGGACAGATCATGGAAGCAGAAACTAAACAGGGACACAGTGAAACTAACAGAGGTTATGAAACAAATCTGACAGATATCTACATAACATTTTATCCTAAAACAAAAGGATATACCTTCTTCTCAGCATCTCACGGTACCTTCTCCAAATATGACCACATAATTGGTCAAAAAACAAGCCTCAATATATACAAAAATATTGAAATTGTCCCATGCATCCTGTCAGATCACCATGGACTAAAGCTGATCTTCAATGAGAAAATAAATAATAAAAAGCCAACACACATGTGGAAACTAAACAACACTCTTCTCAATGATACCTTGGTCAAGGAAGGAATAAATAAATTAAGGACTTTTTGGAGTTTAATGAAAATGAAGCCACAGCATACCCAAACTTAAGGGACACATTGAAAGCATTTCTAAGAGGAAAACTCATAGCTCTGAGTGCCTCCAAAAAAAAAAAAAAAAACTAGAGAGAGCACACATTAGCAGCTTGAAAACACACCTAAAAGCTCTAGAACAAAAGGAAGCAAATTCACCCAAGAGGATTAGACTGCAGGAAATAATCAAACTCAGTGGTGAAATCAACCAAGTGGAAACAAGAAGAACTATTCAACGAATCAACCAATCAAGGAGCTGGTTCTTTGAGAAAATCAACAAGATAGATAAACCCTTAGCCAGACTCACTAGACGGCACAGGGAAAGTATTTTAATTATCAAAATCAGAAATGAAAAGGGAGACATAACAACAGATCCTGAAGAAATCCAAAACACCATCAGATCCTTCTACAAAAGGCTATACTCAACAAAACTGGAGAACCTGGATGAAATGTAAAAGTTTCTAGACAGATACCAGGTACCAAAGTTAAATCAAGATCAGGTTAATGATCTAAACAGTCCCATATCCCCTAAAAAAATAGAAGCAGTCATTAATAGTCTCCCAACCAAAAAAAGCCCAGGACCAGATGGGTTTAGTGCAGAGTTCTAGCAGACCTTCAAAGAAGATCTAATCCGAGTTCTTCACAAACTATTCCACAAAATAGAAACAGAAGGTACTCTACCCAACTCATTCTATGAAGCCACAATTACTCTGATACCTAAACCACAAAAAGAGCCAACAAAGATAGAGAACTTCAGACCAATTTCCCCTTTGAATATCAATGCAAAATCCTCAATAAAGTTCTCATTAACCGAATCCAAGAACACATCAAAACAATCATCCATCCTGACCAAGTAGGTTTCATCCCAGGGATGCAAGGATGGTTCAATATACAGAAATCCATCAACGTAATAAAGTATATAAACAAACTCAAAGAAAAAACCATATGATCATCTCATTAGATGCTGAGAAAGCCTTTGACAAATCCAACACCCATTCATGATAAAAGTCTTGGAAAGATCAGGAATTCAAGGCCCATACCTAACCATGATAAAAGCAATCTACAGCAAACAAGTAGCCAACATCAAAGTAAATGGTGAGAAGCTGGAAGCAATCCCACTAAAATCAGGGACTATACAAGGCTGTCCAGTCTCTCCCTACCTATTCAACATTGTAGTTGAAGTCCTAGCCAGAGCAATTAGACAACAAAAGGAGATCAAGGGGATACAAATTGGAAAAGAAGAAGTCAAAATATCACTCTTTGCAGATAATATGATAATATATATAAGTAACCATAAAAATTCCACCAGAGAACTCCTAAGCCTGATAAAGAGCTTCGGTGAAGTAGCTGGATATAAAATTAACTCAAGCAAGTCAAAGGACTTTCTGTAAACAAAGGATAAACAGACTGAGAAAGAAATTGGGGAAACAACACCCTTCTCAATAGTCACAAACAATATAAAATACCTGGGCATGACTCTAACTAAGGAAGTGAAAGATCTGTATGACAAGAACTTCAAGTCTCTGAAGAAAGAAATTAAAGAAATTCTCAGAAGATGGAAAGATTTCTCTTGCTCATGGATTGGCAGTATCAACATTGTAAAAATGGCTATATTGCCAAAATCAATCTACAGATTCAATGCAATCCCCATCAAAAGTCCAACTCCATTCTTCAAGGAATTAGAAAGAACAATCTTCAAATTCATCTGGAATAACAAAAAAACAAGAATAACAAACAGTCTTCTCGAGGATAAAAGAAACTCTGGTGGAATCACCATGCGTGACCTAAAGATATACTACAGAGCAATTGTGATAAAAACGGCATGATACTGGTATAACGACAGACAAGTAGACCAATGGAAGAGAATTGAAGACCCTGAGATGAACCCACACACCTATGGTCACTTGATATTTGACAAGGGAGCTAAAATCATCCAGTGGAAAAAAGACAGCATTTTCAACAAATGGTGCTGACACAACTGGTGGTTATCATTAGAAGAATGGGAATTGATCCATTCCTATTTCCTTGTACTAAGATCAAATGTAAGTGGATTAAGGAACTCCACATAAAACCAGAGACACTGAAACTTATAGAGGAGAAAGTAGGGAAAAGCCTCGAAGATATGGGTACAGGGGAAAATTCCTGAATAGAACAGCAAAGGCTTGTGCTGTAAGATCGAGAATTGATAAATGGCACCTCATAAAGTTGCAAAGCTTCTGCAAGGCAAAGGACACTGTCAATAAGACGAAAAGACCACCAACAGATTGGGAAAGGATCTTTACCTATCCTAAATCAGATAGGGGACTAATATCCAATATATATAAGAACTTAAGAAGGTGGACTCCAGAAAATCAAATAACACTACTAAAAAATGGGGCTCAGAACTGAACAAAGAATTCTCTCCTGAGGAATACCGAATGGCAGAGAAGCACCTTAAAAAATGTTCACCATCCTTAATCATCAGGGAAATGCAACTCAAAACAACCCTTAGATTCCACCTCACACCAGTCAGAATGGCTAAGATCAAAAATTCAGGTGACAGCAGATGCTGGCGAGGATGTGGAGAAAGAGGAACACTCCTTCATTGTTGGTGGGATTGCAAGCATGTACAACCACTCTGGAAATCAGTTTGGCGGTTCCTCAGAAAATTGGACATAATACTACCGCAGGATCCAGCAATACCTCTCCTGGGCATATATCCAGTAGATGTTCTAGCTGTTAAGAAGGACACATGCGACAAACATTCAAACCCAAATGGAGTACAAAATCAAGGGAACCCACACAGTGCAAGGTAGAGAGGCCAGTATCCCAGACATAAGATTCATGGGGGGAAAGGAGTTAACAGAAAGGGTCATACCCACACATATACAGAAAATGTGTCAGTGTGTGTGTGTGTGTGTGTGTGTGTAAAATATACCAACAGTCTGTAGTGTTAGTCCTTGCTGCTTACCTTGTTTGAGAACATTTTTCTGTTTCTACCTGGCTGCTTCTGTAACTTAGCCAGCTGCCCCATGAGCTTCTGAGATGTCTCCAGGACCTATTTCCCATCTCACCACAGGTGAACAGAATGATGGATATATGTTCCCATGCCTGGCTTGAAACATGAATTCTGAGGATTCAATCTTAAGTTCTCATACTGTTCTGGCAATCTCTCGGTCTCATATATGTATTTTTTTCCTTTTACGTCACAGTTAGATGGGAGCACTAAATATTTTGTACATATATTAAGCATACATTTGAATACAATTATTAGATCTGCAGGTAGTCAAAGTAACAAATTCCTATATTGTGTGTTCCTCTTAAAGAATGGACATTACCTAGTTGTAAATTCTAAATGTCTATGTGGACATTAAAAGCCTTGAGAAATCTTCTTAAGATTGTTCATAAGAATGATCACCTATGGATTGCTACCTGAATGCTATGCGGTTGCGTTTATTGTCCTTTCGTTTTCAATACAATAAAGACAAATTTATCTTAAAAAAAAAAAAAAAAAGAAGGACACATGCTCCACTATGTTCATAGCAGCCTTATTTATAATATCCAGAAGCTTGAAAGAACCCAGATGCCCCTCAACAGAGGAATGGATACAGAAAATGTGGTACATTTACACAATGGAGTACTACTCTGCTATTAAAAGGAATGAATTTATAAAATTCCTAGGCAAATGGATGGACCTGGAGGACATCATCCTGAGTGAGGTAACACAATCACAAAGGAACTCACACAATATGTACTCACTGATAAGTGGATATTAGCCCCTAAACTTAGGATACCCAAGATATAAGATACAATTTGTTAAATGCATGAAACTCAAGAAGAACGAAGACCAAAGTGTGGACACTGTTCTCCTTCTTAGAATTGGGAACAAAACACCCATGGAAAGAGTTACAGAGATAAAGTTTGCAGCTGTGACGAAAGGATGGACCATCTAAAGACTGCCATATCCAGGGATCCATCCCATAATCAGCTTCCAAACGCAGACACCATTGTATACACTAGCAAGATTTTGCTGAAAGGACCCAGATATAGCTGTCTCTTGTGAGACAATGCTGGGGCCTAGCAAACACAGAAGTGGATGTTCACAGTCAGCTATTGGATGGATCACAGGGCCCCCAATGAAGGAGCTAGAGAAATTACCCAAGGAGCTAAAGGGATCTGCAACCCTATAGGTGGAACAATATTATGAACTAACTAGTACCACAGAGCTCTTGATCTAGCTGCATATGTATCAAAAGATGGCCTAGTCGGCCATCACTGGAAAAAGAGGCCCATTGGACTTGCAAACTTTATATGTCCCAGTACAGGGGAATGCCAGGGCCAAAAAGTCGGAGTGGGTGTGTATGGGAGTGGGGGAGGGGTGTATTGGGGACTTTTTGCATAGCATTGGAAATGTAAATGAGGAAAATACCTAATTAAAAAATTAGGCATGGAAAAAAAAAAAGTATCTTAGGAGGCCCAGTGTTTTGGCCTGCTACACCACATGTTACCAATGTAACAATTATTTAATCTTAACCAAAACTTTTGAGCTAATTGTGAAGACACACAGAGCACATTATGAGTAAAAAACCCAATTAAGCAGTTACACTTAGAACAATCAGAGAATATTAATTTTTCTAGCTATAATTATCAAATAAAAAGCACTATATCTTTAGCTAAACAAAATAATCACGAAAGTAGAGAATTTTCTTAGTACAAACCATCTATCAGCTTTTTCTGCCCCAATATCATGAGGCTGCCGACTCTCTTTTTTCCTTTAAAGCACAGTTTTTCCAGCAGGGGCCCTCCTGCTGTGTGCCTGATTCTTGGCTAAAGCCTGTGGTCACTCTCAGCTTTGCTAAACCAGCAGAGATTTAGTCATCTTTATTTTCAAACATGAAACACAGAACATTCAGTTGTTCAGACAACAAAACAAAACACACATGAATTGACAAGTAAATGGACTGGTGTACCAGATATTAGACAAAAACACAAAGAAGGCAGAGAACTTCTGCTGTAGGGCCCAGAGAGAACAAAGCAGGGCACCCCTAAAATTTCTCTCTGCTTTTGGGACATTTTGCTAATCCGCCTATTTATTAAATCCCTTTTATTAAACTCTTTCTTTTCTCACGCCTAAAAAAGCAGCTTCTGCAAGCTGCGTCTAACTGCCTGTTGCTTTCCTAGCTCCTGATAGTCTCACTGCTGAACCTAAGTGAATCCAGTGCACAGGTTTAGCGCTGTTCCAGCTTAGTGCGTACCAACCTTCTTCGGTATGAATTTTCTTTAATTCTTTTCTTCTTCCATGGAGCTCCAAATCAGCAGTGTTCCTTCCTGTGTCCTCTGCCAGGCCCTGTGTGGGACGCCAATTTGTTGAGACCAGCCAGCGGCTCACATGTCCTGGTTCGAGCCTGGAAGGCATCTTGGAATCTGGAAGAAAAGAGGGAATCTAGGCAGGAGAGAAAGGATGGAGCAAAGTCAAGATTCTGATCAAAGCTCAATTTTAACATCCAGGAACACAGGTTTATAAAGAAGGGGTAGGGACCCATTCCCACGAAATCATCTTTGGAGTCCAGCTGCAGGTGACCACCTGTATACTCTGGAAAAGCTAGGTGGCAGGTAGCAGCAGAGGGAGTGGCAGAACAATAGGGTGGCAGGCTCCACCCCAGGTGATCTCCTAGTGATAACAGTCAAGCCTGTTCAGCCTGATTTCAGACTGTGGGGGGAGGGTACACATGACTTATAATAGTTGACTTGAAAGATTGCCTTTTCATAATACCCTTTCATAAGCAGGGTAGGGAAAGTTTTACTTTCTCAGTACTTAACTCTGAACAACAGTGGTCCAACAAATAGTTAGCATTGAAATATACTTCCACAGACAATGGTATATAGTCCAACTTTATGTCAATATTTTCTGCAATAACCACTCTAAATAAATTGAAATGAAATTCTTCAATATATCATTTATCATTACTTGGATGACATCTTATTGGCTGATTCTGATGCATTAGAGAAAATTTTTGGAAATCACAAAGAATTTTGCCATGCTGTGAGTAACAGATTACTGCGGAAAAAAAAAATATATATATACACAAAGGGGAGATTCACTCACTTATTTGGGTTCTAAAATCACTCAACAAAACATTCAACCACAAAAGGTACTGTTTAGAAGGGATTAATTGCAAACTGTTAGCAATTTTCAAACATTCATGGGAGATATTAGCTGACTGAGGCTTACAATCAGATTAAGGATTTATAATTTAAGTAGTTTGTTTTACACACTTTAATGGGATTCACATGTCAACAGTCTACTATGTCTAACAGGTGAAGCAGGAAAAGTGTTAACTTTTGTAGAACAGAGACTGAGGCATGCAAATCTGGATAGAATGAATCCTAAACTTGATTGTAATTTGGCGATTTTTCCTTCAACACATTATCTTTCTAGGGTCATTTTACAAAGGGATAATAGTTTTACAGAAGGGATTTTCTTAGCTCTCAACAACGTAAAACAATTGAAAACATGTAAGGAAAGTATTTCAGAAATAACGATGAAACATAGAATTATATAATATATCAATAGTCAGAAAAAGATATGATCAAATTTATAGTATCTCTTACTAATGCTGAGATTATGTTACTAAGGGTTGTCAATGAGTAACAAATATCCAAAAAACAAAGCATACAGTTTAATAAAAGTACCAGTTAGGTACTTCCATGTATAGTGATGAAAACAGCAATTGCAGATGTATCACCACTTCAAACAAATCCAAACAAGATGTACCTGGCAGGTTATAAGTTAGAGAAAATATACAAAGTAATCAAAATTCACTATGCTTCAGTTCTAAAGAATTATATGGTGTGGAGAGCCGTGCCGCAAGCAATCGCCATTATAAGATAGCACTGGCCTCCGCTGTGCCTAACTAGTAAACAAGCATTGTATGCAGGTGCGAGAATGAACTCACGCCTAGTCACTGCCCATATCGGGGTGTAATAATGGGGTGATGGGCGAGCAACGAATCAGGAGCTGACATGCCACATCAGGTGCTGAAACGCCATGGCTGAGGGCTATATAAGCAACGCCATTTTCCGGGATCTGGGTCTTCCCTCCTGAAGAAGCAATAAAGCTTTTTGCTGCAGAAGAATCTGGTTGTTCAAGTGTGTTCTTGCTGGCAAGAGCTATAGCTCAGTGCCAGTGGTGCCGAGGAACCCGGGAACTTTATACCATCACACCAACGCAAAAGAGATCCTCCCCCCCCCCCATTTGCGAGGCGGAATCAGAACTGCAGGACATTAAGGCTCTGTAAGGTATATACAGTCTTAAAATTTCCCCAGAGTTAGACGCCCTTTTGATTGTTTTCATGGCGATTATTCCTTCCCTTTCGGTTTCATTTTGCTTCCACCGTTGTAACTGCTGACTGGTTCTCAGTCACGGTCAGGCCTGGACAGTGACCAGTATTGCTGACTGGTTCTCAGTCATGGTCAGGCCTGGACAGCGACCAGTATGGGAATCTCCCACTCTGTAGTAACAGTCTTACGGTCGGTCTTGAAGCAGTATGGCCTGAAAATCGCCACTAAGACTATAGAGGGATTGGTCAGGGAGATAGACCTTGTGGCACCATGGTATGCTTGCTCAGGGTCATTAACTGTCGCCTCATGGGACAAACTGAAAGGAGATCTAGTTAGGGAACAGCAGAACGGCAAACTTAAAGCAGGGACCATGGCATTGTGGAAACTGGTAAGATCGTGCTTAACAGACAAGGATTGTCAGCAAATGGTTGAAGCAGGGCAGAAGGTTTTGGACGAAATTCAAGACAGTCTATCAAAGACGGAGGGGGGAGAGAGGTTAAGAGTTGAGAGGAAACAAGCTGCACTGAAGAATAAAGGCCTTTCCACGGTCCTCGAGCCCGAGGAAATGAAATATAAGGGAAAAAATGCCCTGGGAGAGCTTAGAAAAAGGGATGGAAAGGGAGAGAAGAAGAGAGATCAAGCTGGGGAGGCACATAAGGAAAGGAGCCTCTAACCGCCATTAGATGAGTTCAAGGCACTAGCTGTCAGTAGCTCAGAATCGGATAAGGAACTTAGCTCCTCTGAGGAAACAGACTTAGAGGAAGAAGCGGCAGGCTATGAGGGAGAAAGATACCACCCAGATGAAAGACAAGCTAATCAGTCACAGAATAACACAGAGAAAGCAAAAGCAGCTAGAGACAAATGTCAAATCGCTGCGTGGTCTCCGGGCCCTCGACCTCTGGGTCCTAGTGCACCTCCGCCCTATGTGCAGAGGTACCATTCAGACTCATTCATTTCAAAAGAGGAACAGAGAAAAGTGCAGCAAGTGTTCCCAGTTTTTGAAGGTGCGGATGGTGTTCATGTCCCGGTGGAGTATATACAGATTAAAGAACTTGCGGATTCAGTCTGTAACTATGGAGTCAATGCCAACTTTACTATAGCCCAACTCGAAAGGCTTGCAACTCTGGCAATGATCCCTGGTGATTGGATGACCGTAGTAAAAGCCACATCTCCTAACATGGGAATGTATTTAGAATGGAAAGCTTTGTGGCAAGACTCCTGCCAAACAAAGGCAAGGGCCAATGCCAATGTTGAAGGGGACCAAGGAACATGGACTTTTGAGATGCTTACAGGTCAGGGACAACACGCTAATAAACAGACAAATTACCATTGGGGAGTGTATGCTCAGATCTCAGCTGCTGCCATTAAGGCATGGAAGGCACTCTCTCGTAAGGGAGAGGCAAGTGGACATTTGACAAAGATTACTCAGGGCACCCAGGGGTCGTTCTCAGATTTTGTGGCTAGAATGACAGAAGCGGCAGGGAGAATTTTGGGGGACCCAGAGACAGCTATGCCTTTAATTGAACAGTTGGTCTATGAACAGGCTATGCAGGAATGCAGGGCGGCTATTACACCTAGAAAGAGCAAGGGATTGCAGGACTGGTTGAAGGTTTGCCGTGAGCTTGGAGGGCCGCTCACTAATGCAGGTTTAGCAGCTGCCATTCTACAAGGGCAAAAACGCCCTGATACAGCTGAGCTCAAATTCTGCTATAATTGTGGCAAACCGGGACACTTAAAAAAGGACTGTAGAGCCCTTGTCAAAAGGAGAGCGCCAGGACTATGTACTAAGTGTGGGAAAGGATATCATTGGGCCAGAGATTGTCGTTCAGTCAATGACATTTGAGGCAGGCCCCTGCAGCCAGGATTCCCTCAAGCAGTAGATAATGAGGCCATTCCAAAAAACCAGTACAGGGCCCCCAGGTCTCAGGGCCCGAAAACATATGGGACCCCGACAGGCAAAAGGTGGACCCCACAGTCCGCAGGGCAACAGAAGGATCAACTGGGTTGGACCTCCGTACCACCACCCGATTCATGCTGTTTCCCCAAATGGGGGTGCAGTCTATTCCTACTGACTATAAAGGACCTCTGCCATGCAGAGAAGTGTCAGCCTAATACTGGGCCGGGCCTCCCTTACCTTACAAGGTCTTATTGTTCACCCTGGAATAGTAGATCAAGATTATGAAGGGGAACTTCAAGTTCTCTGTTCCTGTCCTCAGGGTGTCTTTTCTATTTCACAAGGGGATAGAATAGCTCAGTTAATAATTTTGCCAAGTCTACATGACTGTTTTCCTTATTAGTTCTTCTAGAAATGATTCTGCCTACTTAATAATGCCTCTTGACTCGAGGCCATCCTTAGAATTAGTTATAGAAGGAAAACAATTTAAAGGGATTTTAGACACAGGAGTAGATAAAAGTATCTTTTCTTCCCAATGGTGACCAAAAGCCTGGCCCGTTACTCAGTCATCACTTTCTTTGCAAGGTTTAGGTTATCAGTCCTGTCCCACTATTAGTTTCTGTTCTTTGAGCTGGATAGCGCCTGAAGGTCAAATGGGATGATTCACTCCCTATGTTTTACCAATCCCAGTAAATCTCTGGGGAAGAGACATATTATAGGCACTAGGAATGACCTTGACTAATGAATACTTGCCACAAGCTGTTCAAATGATGAAGAAAATGGACTATAAAGAAGGAAGGGGATTAGGGAAAGGAGAGCAGGGTAGACTTGAACCTATCCCTCAAGAGGGTAATAATGAGAGACAAGGTTTGGGTTTTTCTTAGGGGCCGTTGAGGGCTCCATGCCATACCATGGCTTACAGAGGAAGTTGTATGGGTTCCTCAATGGCCTCTCTCCTCTGAAAAGTTAGAAGCAGCCACAAAACTAATTTCTGAACAGCTACGCTTGAGTCATTTAGAGCCCTCTACCTCACCCTGGAATACACCTATTTTCATAATTAAGAAAAAAATCTGGCAAATGGCGCTTAGTATATGATCTTAGAACAATTAATGCACAAATGCGCCTGTTTGGGCCAGTTCAGCGAGGGCTACCATTGCTTTCTGCCTTTCCCAAAAATTGGGAAATTATAATTATAGATACTAAAGATTGTTTTTTCTCTATACCTTTATGCCCTCAAGATAGGCAAAGATTTGCATTTACCATCCCAGCCATTAATCATTTAGAACCTGATCAAAGATACCAATGGAAGGTCCTACCTCAAGGGATGGCGAATAGCCCCACCATATGTCACCTGTATGTGCAATTGGCACTTAAGTCAGTTAGAGAGCATTTTCCATCATTACTTTTGATAATTTATATGGATGACATTTTGCTTTGCCATAAAAATCCACAGTTATTGCAAAATGTATACCCTATATTAATAAAAACATTAGGGCAATGGGGATTGCAGGTGGCCACCGAAAAGGTGCAAATTGCTCAAATGGGAGCCTTTCTAGGGTCACTCATTTATCCTGACAAAATTGTTCCTCAAAAATTAGAGATTCGCAAAGATCAACTACATACTTTGAATGATTTCCAAAAATTGCTGGGAGATATTAATTGGCTACGGCCATTTTTGAAAATTCTATCAGCAGAATTAAAGCCTTTATTTGATATATTAGAAGGAGATACCCACATCTCCTCCCACAGAGCACTTACCCCAGCTGCATGTCAAGCTTTACAAACTATAGAAAAGGCCTTACAAGATGCTTAATTACAACACATTGACGAGTCAAAGTCATTTAAATTGTGCATATTAAAAACTGCACGGTTACCAACAGCAGTCTTGTGGCAAAATGGACCCTTAGTGTGGGTCCACCCTAATGCTTCCCCTGCAAAATCATTGAGTGGTATCCTAATGCAGTTGCTCAACTTGCACTTCGGGGAATAAAAGCAGCCATTATTCATTTTGGGAAAGAACCTCATATGCTAATTGTGCCATATACCTCTGCTCAAGTTCAAACCCTGGAAGCAACAACTAATGATTGGGTAGTCTTGGTTGCCTCCTATTCCGGACAAATTGATAATCATTATCCAAAACATCCAATTTTACAGTTTGCCTTATGCCAAGCCATAGTGTTTCCAGTAGTAACAGCCAAACACCCACTTCTGGATGGGGTAGTAGTATATACAGATGGATCCAAATCTGGTATAGGTGCATATGTAGTAAATGGCCAAGTAACATCTAAACAATATAATGAGACATCACCCCAAGTTGTAGACTGTTTGGTAGTTCTAGAGGTCCTTGAAACTTTTCCGGGACCACTCAATATTGTATCTGATTCCTTATATGTGGTTAATGCATTTAATACGCTTGAAGTTGCTGGCTTAATTAGACCCTCTAGCAAGCTTGCTCACATTTTTCAGCAAATTCAGTCAGCCCTGTTACATAGAAGATATCTTGTGTATATTACTCATGTTAGGGCTCATTCTGGCCTTCCTGGCCCCATGTCTCATGGAAATGACTTGGCAGACAAAGCCACTAGAATTGTGGCTGCTGCTCTGTCCTCGCTGGCAGAGGCTGCAAGGGAGTTTCATAAACACTTCCAAGTGACAGCTGAAACTTTACGCCACCGTTTCACTTTAACCAGGAAAGAAGCTTGTGACAATGTCACCCAATGTCAAAACTGTTGTCAATTTCTGCCAACTCCTCATGTAGGGGTAAACCCCCGAGGCATTAGGCCATTACAGGTCTGGCAAATGGATGTCACTCATATCTCCTCCTTTGGAAGAAATCAATATTTCCATGTTTCCATTGACACCTGCTCTGGTGTTATGTTTGCTACACCATTAACAGGTGAGAAAATCTCTCGTGTTATACAGCACTGTTTAGAAGTGTGGAGTGCTTGGGGCAAGCCCACAATCCTTAAAACTGATAATGGGCCAGCATATACCTCTACTAAATTTCAGCAATTTTGTCATCAAATGGATGTCACTTACCTGACTGGCCTTCCTTATAATCCTCAAGGACAAGTCATTGTGGAATGTGCCCACCGTACACTCAAGTCTTATTTTGTAAAACAAAAGGGGGGAGTTGATGAGACTCTGCCCTCAGTGCCAAGAGTAGCTGTATCTATGGCACTCTTTACACTTAATTTTTTGAATCTTGACGAGCAAGGTCGCTCTGCAGCCGATCGACATAGTTCAGACCCTGATAGACCAAAAGAAATGGTGAAATGGAAGCATGTCTTATCTGGTCTTTGGAAAGGCCCGGATCCTATTTTGATAAGATCCAGTTTGTGTTTTTCCAAAGAGTGAAGACAACCCATTTTTGCTGCTGGAACAACTCACCCACAAGATAGTAATCAAGGATGGTGTGGAAGATGCTGACCTCCCAAGGACTGCTCCTGATCCTGACAATGCTGAACTTGTCTCAGGTTCCTAGTATGATGGGCGAACAGAAATGGGCCATTCTCTCGACTTTCCCTAAACCAATGCCAGTTTGCCATGATGCTATAGTTTTTCCAAAATTCTTTACTACTAATAAAACTTTAGATTTACCATATCTACCCTATGATCCCACCTGAGCACCATTAGGAGAAAATCACTCTTTATTAGAAAAGGGTTCTTTATGTTTTTAAATTAATGGACCAGGACAGCCCGAGCTTTGGGGATGTTTAATGAGCAGCGAGGAGGCTGGGTGAGCACAACCCAAGATACTTCCAATGCAGATATAACCATTACAAATCGGACCTACTGGCAGGAGGCAATTTGGGTTAATGGTAGATTTCTACCACCTAACTTTTCAGACAAAGAACATCCCCCCCCAACCAAAAATAGCACCTCATTGTAGCTTGGAAGATGAAGGGCTGATCCTGCCTTGGTCTGATTGTCAATCCTCCATCATTCGTTGGGCAGATCAGAGTAAAACCTTTTCCCTTTTTCTCCCAACATGATGGCTGACCCAGAAAAGGAATTTGTTATGAAAAAGGGACTTTTCATACAGGACTTTAGAATGCATCCCTTTCACAAGTGGGTGCTTTGTGGAGTCAGTGGCAGTTGTATAGAACTCAATCCTTTGATCTTTATCCAGGGAGGAGTAGTTGGAAAGGCTTCTTTTACTGGCATCTCAAGATTTGCTCAGTATTGGGGAATACATGCTGCCTCCCTGGACTCTTATGGATATACTAATACCAGTGTAGAGATCACTGGGTTCAATAAAACTTTGGTAAACCAGATTAATTATCCACCTGCCCCAGTCTGTCTTTACCCCCCTTTCTTGTTTATTCTTTCAAATGATTCATTTGAAGTCTGTTTCAATGATTCTTGTTGGATTTCTCAATGTTGGGATGTAACAAAGTATACCAGTGCCATGGTGGCACGGATCCCACGTTGGATCCCTGTTCCAGTGGAAACACCCTCCACCTTATCCCTGTTTTGACAGAAAAGAGATTTTGGCATACTGCTGCCATAATCATAGCAATTTCAGCCAGTGCAGCTGCTGTTACAGCTGCAGGGTACACTATGGCTAGTACGGTTCAAACAGGCACAAAATTAAATCAGCTTTCAGTTGATCTGACTGATGCCATCACTGTCCAAACTTCTGCTAGTACCAAGTTAAAGGGAGGGCTGATGATTTTGAATCAGCACCTTGACCTGGCGGAGGAACAGATTGGCGTCCTTTACCAGATGGCCCACTTGGGTTGTGAAAGAAAGTTGGGCGCTCTGTGTATTACCTGTGTACAATATGAAAAATTTTCTCATTCAGCTAATCTGTCTAGACAGCTTTCCTTGTATTTTGCAGCAAATTGGTCCAAGGGATTCAATGAGACTCTTGAGGCCCTGAGGGTGGCAGTTTTAAGGATCAACTCAACGAGAGTGGACCTGTCATTGACAGAGGGCCTCTCCTTCTGGATTTCATCTGCATTTTCTTATTTTAAGGAATGGGTGGGGTAGGTTTATTTGGTGTTGCCACCTGCTGTGGACTTGTGTTCATGCTCTGGTTGGTTTGCAAGCTCAGAACCCAACAAACAAATGACAAGGTTGTGATAGCTCAAGCACTTGCTGCCATTGAGCAAGGGGCCTCCCCTGAAATCTGGCTATCTATGCTCAAGAATTAGTTGACATTGGTGGCTGGCCTCTTTTGTAGAGTTTGCCCTAAGTCATTTAGTAGTTACTGTCACATAGCATTGCGGTATCCAGGGATGGGCAACTTTCCTCATGCACAGATCAACCTAAGACATGGGGCCCGGTGGCGATAGGGTTACCCTATGATGGGAAAGGCTGTGACATTAGAGGAATGACCTAAGACAGGAGCCACAGCGGATGGGCATAATTACACAGACCTAGTCCAGCCTCATTTTAATAAAATAAAAAGGGGGAGATGTGGAGAGCCGTGCTGCTAGCAATCGCCATTATAAGATCACGTTGGCCTCCACTGTGCCTAACTAGTAAACAAGCCTTGTACACAGGTGTGAGAGTGAACTCACGCCTAGTCACTGCCCATCTTAGGGTGTAGTAATTGGGTGATGGGCGAACAACGAATTAGGAGCTGACATGCCACATCAGGTGCTGAAATGCCATGTCTGAGGGCTGTATAAGCAACACTATTTTCCAGGGTCTGGGTCTTCCCTCCTGAAGAAGCAATAAAGCTTTTTGCTGCAGAAGAATCCGGTTGTCAGAGTGTGTTCTTGCCGGCGAGAATGATAGCTCAGGACAATATGCAATACTTATGGTACTATTAGATTATTCTGAATCTCGTATTATAATTAGTGTTTCTTTTTATGCAGAAATTATTTTTGCATATAGAGACAGCTATATTTGTTTCTCATAATTCACAATTAATTTTTAATTTATTTAATTGAAACAAGTCATCATAAGTAGAAACTATCCACTATATATTACTCATATTCATTATTATACAAATTTACCAGTCCAATATCAAAAGGAAATGAGGAAATTGATGAATTACTAAAATAAAATATGTTACAAACCAAAAAAATTCATGAGAAACATAGTAATTGGAAAGGTTTTAGAAAAAACTTTGAAATATTTGTCAAAACCTGTAAAAGTAATAATGATGATGATGATGATGATGATAATAATAATAATAATAAATCCTATGCATTCTCTATATAATCAAAATCTGTTACATGCCAGTAGTAACCCTGGAGGTGTCAAAAGACATGATATTTTTCAGATGGGTGTTTTGTATTTATTAGATTTGGAAAACAAATTTATATCATTTAAACATACTCTGAATTACAATGGGCAACTGCTTTAAGTTCTGCAAATGATGATTTTTGTAAATACAGTTATTAGAAATAATGGCAATTTTGGGGATACCTGTACAATTAAGGCTGATATTTTTCTGCTAATGGAACTACTAAACTGAAGTAATACTTTGCATATTACAGAATAAATTATATTACTGATATACTACAAAATCCCACAGTACAAGCAATTGTAGAAAGAAAGTTCCAATCATGCCTTAAAAGAAATACTTATTAATCAAAATGGAAGATATAATACCCCCAGTGTCAGGCTTAATATTGTTTTATTAACTCTGGGTTTTTTTTAGTGTTGGAGAAAAAGAAACAACTACAGCTGAAAACAGTGGATTTTCAAAAGAGAGGAACTAGGCCAAACTATATACTATAATGATATGCTGATATTAGAATGGAAACCTGCAATAGTGTTAAGATGTAAACCTAGTTTTTCTTATGTATGTGCAGGGAATGCAAAATATGACTACTGATAAAATTTATAAACTTTAGAAGTGAACATAGAAAAACTTCTTATCAGCTAAGACATGAATGTCTTCACAAAGCAAATAGACCAGGTGTTTTACATTCACAGACTGTTTCAGTTACTGATTTTCCAGTATATGCATGCAAACAAAATTGAAAGAGCAAGAGCAAATGACTGATCACACAGAGACTGGACAACACAGAGACTTAACAGAAAGCAAAGAGTCTTGAAAATACAGAGTACACAAAAAACAGACTGGACAGAAAAAGCTGCAGATAGCTTTCTGGGATTTGGCTAATTTCCCAATTTTTTGCACTAACCAAAAGTTATTAATGTCTTCAGATAAGTAATTTTAAGAACTTGATTCCCATACTTCCAAACCTGGGGTGGATTTTTTTTTTCATTTGGTGTCTTAGGTTGCTATTATGTAGGATGGTTGCTTATGCTTATTATTGATAATGTCATGTAGGAAACAAAATGATGTGTAAATCATAGACTGAGCTCCTCTATCTAATTATGGGGGAATGAGGGAAAATGGAATAAAAATAACCATATGTATACGTATATAAAGAGAGAGAGAGATGATATTGATACAGATAGATATAGATGTAGATATAGACATAGATGATATAGACATAGATACAAATAGACATAATTATATTATAAAAGTAATGTCTACTTTGGCATAGATTAATATATATGGATAAAAATTTGAGGTTATTTTTAAACTATTATATATCGATTGCTTAGATATTACATATTGATAGAAATTCAAGTTTTTTTTTTTAACTTTTGTATCTTGATTTTAAAGGTGGTTCCCTTTGACTATGTTTTAGTGATACAAATTTAAGTGTTTTTTACTTAATTACTGTACCTTGATATATATTTAAAGTTGTTGAACTATCTTTTGATATATGTACAAAAGGAGCTTGTTTAAAATGTGACATAAAATGTAAATTTTATATTTCTCAAAATTATTTTTACTGTACATCAATTCTTAATTTTAGAGAAAATGTATTTTTTAAAATCAGAGAGGATGATATAAAGTGGAAGTATATGGTTTCTTTAAAATAACCTCATTTGTATCATATGATGTTTTTCTGGTAGCTGTCTTTGGAGAGGACATGTGATATTTTGCTGAAAAAAGACACTTAAGAGGACACATGATGTTCAGAAAGAAAATAAAACCAATCTTACCTACAGTGAAAGCATGTTCTTACAGTGCTACATGGTACTATGCTTTTCTGGTCTTTGCAGATCTTTACTGGTCTTCATTTTGTAGAATATTTGAGCTGATTCTGGCCACTTCCACTGTTCCAGCCTACTTAGTGGAGGCTTTCCGTTTGTATTGAATTGTACTGTCATTGTGCTAGCCTTGGCCCCCTTAGATGATCCTTGGCAAAGCAAAGTAAGAAGGCACAGAATCAACCACACAGATCCTTGGAGCTGGATGCGAAGCTGAAACAGACTCATTTATTGTCATAGTTGCGAGTGCCTTTATAACCTTGGATAAGGTCTTCTCCTTTTATAACTGCCTGTCCAACTCAGCTGGCAGAGGGCAATTGGCTGGCCTGATCATAACAGGCTTGCACATCTTTTTTCATCCTCAGATGTCAGGTGGGTTTCAGGGTTAACAATGTGGAAGTGCCTGCTGCCCATGTGTAGGCAGTTGTGGGTCACTATTCAGATCATGACAACTCACAACTCTTACATATCCACCCATCTTCATTTAATGTTAGCAGCTCAGTGGGAGCCAGATATTGCTGTTCCAACCTTGTCAACCCCATCTCTGTGGGCAACCAGCATAGGGAACTGCACTGGTCTTTGGTTGCCCCAGCTCCTGGGGACTTACCCATCACTGACTACTTGCTCTGGAAGGTCAGCCTCCATGCAGAGCATGCCAGGGACAGCCTATTGGGAGGTCATTCTTATCTTTGAAAACCGTGCCTGTATAACTTGGGGATGAATGTCTGTTCAGGGCATACCAGGACCATCAGAACTTCATGAAGAATTTTACTGAGAGAATGCTGGTGCATTATAGCTTAAATGACTATTTAAGAGGAATCAAAGAGCCTTTCAAGGTTGTTCTATACTTTTGTGATGAAGCTCATTTCAGAGGACATAGCCAGAAATTGATGAAGTTGTCTTATATATTTGTTTGCTGAGGAATATGGACTAATAGAGGAGCTTGGTAGGCCTTGTCCCTTTGTTGTAAGGGGACAAATTCAGGCTTTGATGTAGAATTACATACCGGTATGTGGTCAGGCAAGGAGTTTAAAACTTAGGGTCACAGGAAAGAAGAGAAATGTCCTGTACAATCTCAAGTTTTTCTGATAATAGTCAACATTTTGTTGAAAAATATTTAGTTACAAAAAGAAGTATCTGCAAGGCACAGAATTTATTGTCCTGAGGCAAGTAGATGCATAACGTCTCAGGATATCCAGTCTCCATTTACTAAATCCTGTAGTGGCCCAATCTCTTGCAAACAACAGAGATGGGGTATTATTTTGGCTGGACAAGGTTCTAAATGGCAGAGGTAAAGTTCTTCCTTGACCAGCATTTTGATGTCCAATAACTGAATCCTGTATGGGACATTATTCCAACCAGGTATAATAAGCCAGCAGCCAAGAGAGAGCTATCAGAATGGATATTTGTAAACCCCTGGAATGGTAGTGGGCAGAAGCCTCTAAAATAGGAAGTGAACCCGGTATGAGTAATTTGGGGCAGGTTATCTTAATTAACCAATTTCATAGTATAGCATAACATTTTCATAAATGTCTCAGTCATCTGTTGTTATTAGAGTACCTATATCCACTAGCAAGTCTATGCCCTATATGTTATTTGGCACATCTTCTATTATAGGGATAATTGACCCAGCTTGACGTCCATAAATTCCTAGGGTACTGAACAAACAGTTCAGGTTGATCATTGATCCCAAAGATCTCTTATTGTGGGGCCAGGCCTAAACTTAGAGTGTGGGAACCTAAAATCCTCATTAAACATTAAAGCAGTGGCATCACCTCTGTTATCTAGAATTCATTTGCCAGGCTGAATGTTGAGATGGATGGGCATTATTGGAGATTTGGGGATGCTGGTAGGTGCCAGAATGTAGGAAGGCTGTAAATTGATTGGTATCAAGCTACTTCAACAAAAGCTATAGCTTCCAGTTGTTCAAGATCTCTCCCTAATTATCCCTCCCCCTCTCCCTCCCCCTCCCCCTTCCCCTCTCCCTCTCTCCTTCTCTCCCTCTCTCCCTTTCTCTCCCCCTCTCAGGATTACAAGATTACAAAGAATTACAGTGCATGAGTATTACAGAGATCTATTCAAATTAGCTGTTTTTCAAAGATTTGTAACAAAAATTTGATCTTTGGAGGAACCAATGGAACAGAAATTTCCTATGCTGATCAACTTTACTATATTTTTATTTGTAAATATCTGAGATTACCAACCATTAGCTGAAAACAAATTTCAGAATGTTACATCAAGATTCTTTTGCTATCCAACTATTTATTATATGATGGTGGTTTAATTCTGCCTATACTCTGGAAAAGGGCTTAATGATATAGATTTGAGAAACCAAACTGCACATAGGTTTAGGGACTCTTACTAGGTATTACTTATTCTAACATACACTGAATCCTCAAAAAAGAATGAGTTTCCCTCCCATAGGCACCCACTACTTCCTCAACTTTATAATATATATATATGTGTGGAATCCAAAATTTTTCCTGAATGTATGATAGAGTTTATTCTTTTTGATTTTATAAATGTTTTGTTTCACAATTAGAACTTCAAGCACCACATCATATTATAAAGATAACATTACACCCAATTCCTTAGTAACTGGCTCTTAATTTCTTCTCCCACCAATGCTATGATGTTTCCCAAGCCTTGATGATGAGGGGATTTGGTTAGCTATTTAATTTTATTTGGTTCAGCCAGTATGGTAGCCTCCATACTTTAAACCATCATATACTTCTGAATTGATTATTGTATACTATATAGGTAAGATATCAATAAGCATTTCTGAATTATTTGAGAGAAGTCTATGCCTTGGATAATAAACCTAAATATTTAGAAATGCATTTAATGACTACTTATGAACAAAAAGCAACATATTATTAAGGACATTTTACACCTTTGTCCATGAGGTTTTCAACAGCCTTAGAATATAAACACTGTTAACCAGTTGAATTTACAAATTGCCCTTTTTAATTCGTTGAAGAACTGAGTTGTAATTTTGATGGGGATTGCATTGAATATGTAGATTGCTTTTGGCAAGATAGCCATTTTTACAATATTGATCCTGCCAATCCATGAGCATGGGAGATCTTTCCATCTTCTAAGGTCTTCTTTAATTTCTTCCTTCAGAGACTTGACATTCTTATCATACAGATCTTTTACATCCTTAGTTAGAATCATGCCAAGGTATTTTATATAATTTGTGACTATTGTTAAGGGTGTTGTTTCCCTAATTTCTTTCCCAGCCTGTTTATCCTTTGTGTAGAGAAAGGCCATTGACTTGTTTGAGTTAATTTTATATCCAGTTACTTCACTACATCTGTTTATCAGGTTTAGGAGTTCTCTGGTGGAATTTTTAGGGTCACTTATATATACTATCATATCATCTGCAAAAAGTGATATTTTGACTTCTTCCTTTCCAATTTGTATCCCCTTGATCTATTTTGTTGTTGAATTGCTCTGGCTAGGACTTCAAGTACTATTTTGAAGAGGTAGGGAGAAAGTGGACAGCCTTGTCTAGTCCGATTTTAGTGGGATTGCTTCCAGCTTCTCATCATTTACATTGATGTTAGCTATTGGACATAGTACTACTGGAGGATCCTGCAATACCTCTCCTGGGCATATATCCAGAAGATGTTCCAACTGGTAAGAAGGACACATGCTCCACTGTGTTTATAGCAGCCTTATTTATAATATCCAGAAGCAAGAACCCAGATGTCCCTCAAGAGAGGAATGGATGCAAAAATGGTGGTACATTTACACAATGTAGTACTACTCAGCTATTAAAAACAATGAATTTATGAAATTCCTAGGCAAATAGATGGACCTGGAGTGCATCATCCTGAATGAGGTAACCCAATCACAAAAGAACTCAGATGATATGTACTCACTGATTGCTGCCTCCGATTCTGACCAGCAGAAAAGAGCAACAACAGTACATTCTTCTCAAAGCAGTTTATGCAGGAACCTTTCAATATCATGCATGAATCTCTCTCCAGAAATCAATCTTTCCAGGAAAAAACAACCAACCGCCCCCTGTCACAATCCCTTATATATCCTCTCAACCACGTCCCATCAGCCCAGTCCAAGTAACAGCAGTCCATTGGCCAGAATCATCACTGGTCATATGGTCCGATCTTGCATCATGGTGCACCTGCGAAGTTCTCACGATGTTTGTGGCTTATTTTTAGGTGTATGAGGAAATCAGGTGCAAGTCATAAGACTTGGCTGCAGTCCTGGGTGCCATATTGGGACTGCTGCCACATCCGCTCCTCACATCTCCCCCTTCTTTACTTATTGGCCGAGAGAATGCCTGTCTTAGGTTGCCCCTGCAGCAATGCCCCTTACCTGTCCTTGAGAAACAAACAGCATTGGTTTGATCCCAAACCAAATGCTTAGGTTGGTGGCATTCCCAGGGAGTCTTACCCATCATTGACTACTTCTCTAGCATGCCAAGCCACACTTGAGGAGATTGTCCTGTTTCCACTGCCAGAAAAGCCTGTATCATCAAGGTTTGGGCTCTGCACTGATGATTCTGCATGTGGCAGGTGCACCAGAAGGCCAGGATGCTGATTAATATCAGACACAGGGCAAGCCCATCAATTCCAGCCCACTCTTTCAAGCGGGAGATAGCTGTCAGCAATCCAAAGCTTCTGCAACACCTGCGGATAAATTATTCACAGCTGCGGCAGTTTGTAAACAAAGTAACTTGAACAGGCAAAAGTACAAAGCAAGGCATCCTAGTCACAACAGCCAAATGATATTCAGATGCATTCTAGCACATACTATAACAAATATCACTACTACAACTAACAACATTATATTTATAAACAATAAACACAAAAGGAGGCCATATACAAACATGCATAGCCTGAAAAGAAACATTCCTTCCTCCAGCGAATTTAAATACAGAAGTTTCAAACATATCAGAACCATTCCAATAAAAATTTTGTGATAGAAACTATCAGAGGGCATCCATGCTATTCTCTTATTTTCAGCCTTTTCTCCATTTTTGCCCTTGCAGTTCTTTTAGACAGACATAGTTCTGGGTCAGAAGTATTGACTGTGAGTTAGTAACCTTGTCCTTGAACTTAAGGTCCTATCTATTTACTGGAGGTGGATTGTTCTGGTTCCCTCTCCCAATTGTTAGGCATTTTGATAAGGTAGCCCAATTGAGTCATGAGAGTCTCTTACCTTCTGTGTTTCTGGTAGTTTTTAATGCATCATCCCTCCTCATATCCAAGGATGCTGCCCATTTTTATTCCTTCTCCTGGCCCCCTGGCTCTGGGTTTCTCTCCTGTCCCCCCAACCCCATACCTTATTCTGTTTTCCCTTCTCTTCCTTTCCTTTCCCTTCCCTTCCCTTCCCTTCCCTTCCCTTCCCTTCCCTTCCCTTCCCTTCCCTTCCCTTCCCTTCCCTTCCCTTCCCTTCCCTTCCCTTCCCTTCCCTTCCCTTCCCTTCCCTTCCCTTCCCTTCTCCCATTCTGTTCTCTTTCTTTCTCCTACATCATGATAATTTTATTTCCCCTTCAGACTGGGATTGAAGCATCCTTATTGTGTATTCATTATTATTATACTTCATGTAGTATGTGAGTTGCAAAAGGGTATACTGTGATATTTGGCTAATATACACTTATGGTTAAGTACAGACCATGGGTAGCATTTTGGGTCTAGGTTACCTCTCACAGGATGATACTTTCTAGTTCCATTCATTTGCCTGGAAAATTCATGGTTTCCACAATGCTAATAGCTGAATAGTATTTCATTGCATAAATGAACCACATTTTCTTTATCTTCTTTATTTGAGGAATATCTGTTTTTTTTTTCAGCTTCTTGCTATTACAAATAATGTTCCTATGATTAAAGTGGAGCAGTTGTCTGGGTTATCCTGAAGCATCTTTTGATATATGTCCAGGAGTAGTATAGCTGGTTCTTCAGGTGGAACTATTTCCAATGTTTTGAGGACATAACAAATTTGTTCCAGTGTGGTTGTACCAGTATACAATTCCTGAAGCAACTGAGGAGTGTTACTCTTTCTCCACATCATTGCCAGCATGTGGTGTAATTGATGTTTATATCTTAGCCATTCTGATGGTGTGAAGTAGAATCACAGGGTCAGTTTGATTTGAATTTTGCTGAATGTTAAGGATGTTGCATTTCACTTCTTTAAATGGTTCTCTGACATTTGATATTCTTCTTCCCTTAATTCTCTGCTTAGCTCTGTATTCAATTTTAAAATTGGATAATAGTATTTTTACAGGTTAACCTCTTCAGCAGTTTTTTTTTTATTATTATTTTTATATTTTGGATAGTATCTTTCTATCAGATGTAGGGTAATTGGAGATTTTTTTTTTTATCAATCTGTAGGTTCTGTAGGTTGCTAATTTATTCTATTGACTGTGTCTTTTGCATTACAGATTCTTTTCAGTCTCATGGGATACCATTTAATAATTGACAGTCTGTTTAGGAAAATTAAATTTCCCCCTATGCCAATAAGTTTGAGGCTCCTTATACTTTCTCTTGTTAGAGAGAAATCTTAAATTAGATTAACTGTATCTGGTTTTATGTTGAGGTCCTAGATCCACATGGATTTAAGCTTTGTGCAAGCTGATTAAGACGGATCTTTTCTCATTCTTCTACATAGAGACCATCAAGTAGTCCAGGACCATTTATTGGAAATGCTTTCTTTTTTTTTTTTTTTTTTCCACTCTCTGTTTTTGGTCTCTTTGTCAATGTTCAATTTTCCATAGGTGAGTAGGTTTATTTCTACGTCATCCATTTTATTCATTTGAGTGGACTGTAAGTCACTGTACCGATACCATGTAACCCTTATTACTTTTGCCTTTTTAGTACAGCTACAGGTCAGGGATGATCATTCTAAAAAAAAAGATAGTTTATTGTTGAGAATTTTTCTGCTATCATGAAATTTTTATTTGTCCAGAAGAATCTGAGAATTGTTCTTTCCATGTCTTTGAAGAATTCTGTTGGAATTTTGTTGGAGATTCTATTGAATCTGTAGATTGCTTTTGGCAAGTTGGCCACTTTCACTGTGTAATCTTAACACTCAATTAGCATTGTAAAATTTTCCGTTTTCTGAAGTTTTCAATTTCTTTCTTCAAGGGTTTGAAGTTCTTGTCATACTGATTTTTCACTTTCTGAATAAGAATTACAGCATTATATTTATGGTTGTTGTAAAGTGTGTTATTTCAATAATTCCTTTTTCAGTCTGATTACCATTAAAATAAAGTAACTCTGGTGATGTGTTGGAGTTAAAATTATAGTCTGCCACTTTGGTGGATTTTGGGGGTTTGTTTATGTATACCATTATATCATCTGCAAATAGTGATACTTTCTTTTTTTATTTATTCAATTTATTATTTATTAAATACAAGTCAATTACAATATATATTTCTTAGCAGTTTAACAAAGGAGCCCATTTTTTTAATTTATTTTTTATTAGGTATTTTCCTCGTTTACATTTTCAATGCTATCCCAAAAGTCCCCCATACCCACCCCCCAATCCCCTACCCACCCACTCCCCCTTTTTGGCCCTGGGGTACCACTGTACTGGGGCATATAAAGTTTGCAAGTCCAATGGGCCTCTCTTTGCAGTGATGGCCGACTAGGCCATCTTTAGATACATATGCAGCTAGAGACAAGAGCTCCGGGGTACTGGTTAGTTCATATTGTTGTTCCACCTATAGGGTTGCAGTTCCCTTTAGCTCCTTGGGTAATTTCTCTAGCTCCTCCATTGGGGGCCGTGTGATCCATCCAATAGCTGACTGTGAGCATCCACTTCTGTGTTTGCTAGGCCCCGGCATAGTCTCACAAGGGACAGCTATATCTGGGTCCTTTAAGCAAAATCTTGCTAGTGTATGCAATGGTGTCAGCGTTTGGAAGCTGATTATGGGATGGAACCCTGCATATGGCAATCACTAGATGGTCTATCCTTTCGTCACAGCTCCAAATTTTGTCTCTGTAACTCCTTCCATGGGTGTTTTGTTCTCATTTCTAAGAAGGGGCAAAGTGTCCACACTTTGGTCTTCGTTCTTCTTGAATTTCATGCGTTTAGCAAATTTTATCTTATATCTTGGGTATCCTAAAATTCTGGGCTAATATCCGCTTATCAGTGAGTACATATTGTGTGAGTTCCTTTGTGATTGGGTTACCTCACTCAGGATGATGCCCTCCAGGTCCTTCCATTTGCCTAGGAATTTCATAAATTCATTTTTTTAAGAGCTGGGTAGTACTCCATTGTGTAAATGTACCACATTTTCTGTATCCATTCCTCTGTTGAGGGGCATGTGGGTTCTTTCCAGCTTCTGGCTATTATAAATAAGGCTGCTATGAACATAGTGGAGCATGTGTCCTTCTTACCGGTTGGGACATCTTCTGGATATATGCCCAAGAGAGGTATTGCGGGATCCTCCGGTAGTACTATGTCCAATTTTCTGAGGAACCGCCAGACTGATTTCCAGAGTGGTTGTACAAGCTTACAATCCCACCAACAATGGAGGAGTGTTCCTCTTTCTCCACATCCTCGCCAGCATCTGCTGTCACCTGAATTTTTGATCTTAGCCATTCTGACTGGAGTGAAGTGGAATCTCAGGGTTGTTTTGATTTGCATTTCCCTGATGATTAAGGATGTTGAACATTGGCCGGGGTAGCGGGAGCGCAGGGTTGCTGACACCCGCCAGCTACCCACGACCCCCGCCGCAGGATTTTGGGACTGCTGGTGAGTGGAACACAGCTTCTGCTCCAATCCAATTGCGCGGGACCTGAGACTGCATTAGTTAGGGAAGCAGAAACCGGCCTGAGTAGGGCCACAGGCCTCATCCGGCGGATCAGCGCCGGGGTAGCGGGAGCGCAGGGTTGCCTGACACCCGCCAGCTACCCACGACCCCCGCCACAGGATTTTGGGACTGCTGGTGAGTGGAACACAGCTTCTGTTCCAGTCCAATCACGCGGGACCTGAGACTGCTCTGGTTGGGGAGAGAGAAATCCGGCCTACATAGGGCCACAACCCTCTTCCGGTCAGAAAAGCACCGGGGCAGCTGGGGCGCAGGGTCGGCTGACACTCACCAGCTACCCACAACACCCACCACAGGATCTTAAGACTTCTGGAGAGTGGAACACAGCTTCTGCTCCAATCCAATTGCACGCGGGACCAGAGACTGCATTAGTTAGGGAAGCAGAAAAACGGCCTGTGTAGGACCACAGGCCTCTTCCGGCTGGACCAGCACTGGGGTACCGTCAGCTACCCAGCTACCCCGCCGCAGGATTTAGAGACTGCTGGTGAGTGGAACACAGCTTCTGCTCCAATCTTTAAACAGTGACAACATTAACAACTAACCCCAGAGATTACCAGATGGCGAAAGGTAAACGTAATAATCTTACTAACAGAAACCAAGACCACTCACCATCATCAGAACCCAGCACCCCCACTTCGCCCAGTCCAGGGCACCCCAACACACCGGAAAAGCTAGACACGGATTTAAAAGCATATCTCCTGATGATGATAGAGAACTTCAAGAAGGACTTTAATAACACACTTAAAGAAATGCAGGAGAACACTGCTAAACAGGCAGAAGACAATAAAGAGAAAGCACAAAAATCCCTTAAAGAATTGCAGGAGAACACTGCTAAAGAGTTACAAATCCTTAAAGAAAAACACGATAACATAATCAAAGAGGTAGAAGTCCTTACAGAAAAACAGGAAAACACATCCAAATAGATGATGGAAATGAACAAAACCATACTAGACCTAAAAAGGGAAGTAGACACAATAAAGAAAACCCAAAATGAGGCAACACTGGAGATAGAAACCCTAGGAAAGAAATCTGGAACCATAGATACGAGCATCAGCAACAGAATACAAGAGATGGAAGAGAGAATCTCAGGTGCAGAAGATTCCATAGAGAACATCGGCACAACAATCAAGGAAAATGTAAAATGCAAAAAGATCCTAACTCAAAACATCCAAGAAATACAGGACGCAATGAGAAGACCAAACCTACGGATAATAGGAGTGGATGAGAATGAAGATTTTCAACTCAAAGGACCAGCAAACATCTTCAACAAAATTATAGAAGAAAACTTCCCAAATCTAAAGAAAGAGATGCCCATGAACATACAAGAAGCCTACAGAACTCCAAATAGACTGGACCAGAAAAGAAATACCTCCCGACACATAATAATCAGAGCAACAAATGCTCTAAATAAAGATAGAATACTAAAAGCAGTAAGAGAAAAAGGCCAAGTAACATATAAAGGCAAGCCTATCAGAATTACACCAGATTTTTCACCAGAGACTATGAAAGCCAGAAGATCCTGGACGGATGTTATACAGACACTAAAAGAACACAAATTCCAGCCCAGGCTACTATACCCAGCCAAACTCTCAATTAACATAGATGGAGAAACCAAAGTATTCCATGACAAAACCAAATTCACACATTAGCTCTCCACGAATCCAGCCCTTCAAAGGATAATAACAGAAAAAAACCAATACAAGGACAGGAACCACGCCCTAGAAACAACAAGAAGGTAATCCCTCAACAAACCTAAAAGAAGACAGCCACAAGAACAAAATGCCAACTTTAACAACAAAAATAACAGGAAACAACAATTACTTTTCCTTAATATCTCTTAATATCAATGGACTCAACTCCCCGATAAAAAGACATAGACTAACAAACTGGCTACACAAACAAGACCCAACATTTTGCTGCTTACAGGAAACTCATCTCAGAGAAAAGGATAGACACTACCTCAGAATGAAAGGCTGGAAAACAATTTTCCAAGCAACTGGCATGAAGAAACAAGCTGGAGTAGCCATTCTAATATCTGATAAGATTGACTTCCAACCCAAAGTCATTAAAAAAGACAGGGAGGGACACTTCATACTCATCAAAGGTAAAATCCTCCAAGAGGAACTATCAATCCTGAATATCTATGCTCCAAATACAAAGGCAGCCACATTCATTAAAGAAACTTTAGTAAAGCTCAAAGCACACATTGCACCTCATACAATAATAGTGGGAGACTTCAACACACCACTTTCACCAATGGACAGATCATGGAAACAGAAACTAAACAGGGACACAGTGAAACTAAGAGAAATTATGAATCAAATGGATCTGGCAGATATCTACAGAACATTCTATCCTAAAACAAAAGGATATACCTTCTTCTCAGCACCTCATGGTACCTTCTCCAAAATTGACCACATAATTGGTCACAAAGCAGGCCTCAACAGATATAAAAATATTGAAATTGTCCCATGCATCCTATCAGATCACCATGGACTAAGGCTGATCTTCAATAACAAAATAAATAATAGAAAGCCAACCTTCACGTGGAAACTGAACAACACTCTTCTCAATGATACCTTGGTCAAGGAAGGAATAAAGAAAGAAATTAAGGACTTTTTAGAGTTCAATGAAAATGAAGCCACAACATACCCAAACTTATGGGACGCAATGAAAGCATTTCTAAGAGGAAAACTCATAGCTTTAAGTGCCTCCAAAAGGAAACTAGAGAGAGCACACATTAGCAGCTTGACAACACACCTAAAAGCACTAGAACAAAAGGAAGCAAATTCACCCAAGAGGAGTAGACGGCAGGAAATAATCAAACTCAGGGGTGAAATCAACCAAGTGGAAACAAGAAAAACTATTCAAAGAATCAACCAATCAAGGAGCTGGTTCTTTGAGAAAATCAACAAGATAGATAAACCCTTAGCCAGACTCACTAGAGGGCACAGGGAAAGCATCCTAATTAACAAAATCAGAAATGAAAAAGGAGACATAACAACAGATCCTGAAGACATCCAAAACACCATCAGATCCTTCTACCAAAGGCTATACTCAACAAAACTGGAGAACCTGGATGAAATGGAGAAGTTCCTAGACAGATACCAGGTACCAAAGTTGAATCAAGATCAGGTTAATGATCTAAACAGCCCTATATCCCCCAAAGAAATAGAAGCAGTCATTAATAGTCTCCCAACTAAAAAAAGCCCAGGACCAGATGGGTTTAGTGCAGAGTTCTATCAGACCTTCAAAGAAGATCTAATCCCAGTTCTTCACAAACTATTCCACAAAATAGAAACAGAAGGTACTCTACCCAACTCATTCTATGAAGCCACAATTACTCTGATACCTAAACCACAAAAAGACCCAACAAAGATAGAAAACTTCAGACCAATATCCCTTATGAATATTGATGCAAAAATCCTCAATAAAGTTCTTGCTAACCGAATCCAAGAACACATCAAAACAATCATCCATCCTGACCAAGTAGGTTTCATCCCAGGGATGCAGGGATGGTTCAATATACGGAAATCCATCAACGTAATCCAGTATATAAACAAACTCAAAGACAAAAACCACATGGTCATCTCGTTAGATGCGGAAAAAGCATTTGACAAGATCCAACACCCATTCATGATAAAAGTCTTGGAAAGATCAGGAATTCAAGGCCCATACCTAAACATGATAAAAGCAATCTACAGCAAACCAGTAGCCAACATCAAAGTAAATGGTGAGAAGCTTGAAGCAATCCCTCTAAAATCAGGGACTAGACAAGGCTGTCCACTTTCTCCATACCTATTCAACATTGTACTTGAAGTCCTAGCCAGAGCAATTCGACAACAAAAGGAGATCAAAGGGATACAAATTGGAAAAGATGAAGTCAAAATATCACTTTTTGCAGATGATATGATAGTATATCTAAGTGACCCTAAAAATTCCACCAGAGAACTCCTAAGCCTGATAAACAGCTTCGGTGAAGTAGCTGGATATAAAATTAACTCAAACAAATCAATGGCCTTTCTCTACACAAAGAATAAACAGGCTGAGAAAGAAATTAGGGAAACAACACCCTTCTCAATAGTCACAAATAATATAAAATATCTTGGCGTGACTCTAACTAAGGAAGTGAAAGATCTGTATAATAAAAACTTCAAGTCTCTGAAGAAAGAAATTATAGAAGATCTCAGAAGATGGAAAGATCTCCCATGCTCATGGATTGGCAGGATCAACATTGTAAAAATGGCTATCTTGCCAAAAGCAATCTACAGATTCAATGCAATCCCCATCAAAATTCCAAATCAATTCTTCAACGAATTAGAAAGTGCAATCTGCAAATTCATCTGGAATAACAAAAAACCTAGGATAGCAAAAACTCTTCTCAAGGATAAAAGAACCTCTGGTGGAATCACCATGCCGGACCTAAAGCTATACTACAGAGCAATTGTGATAAAAACTGCATGGTACTGGTATAGTGACAGACAAATAGACCAATGGAATAGAATTGAAGACCCAGAAATGAACCCACACACCTATGGTCACTTGATCTTCGACAAGGGAGCTAAAAACATCCAGTGGAAGAAAGACAGCATTTTCAATAAATGGTGCTGGCACAACTGGTTGTTAACATGTAGAAGAATGCGAATCGATCCATTCCTATCTCCTTGTACTAAGGTCAAGTCTAAGTGGATCAAGGAACTTCACATAAAACCAGAGACACTGAAACTTATAGAGGAGAAAGTGGGGAAAAGCCTTGAAGATATGGGCACAGGGGAAAAATTCCTGAATAGAACAGTAATGGCTTGTGCTGTAAGATCGAGAATTGACAAGTGGGACCTCATGAAACTACAAAGCTTCTGCAAGGCTAAAGACACCATCAATAAGACAAAAAAACCACCAACAGATTGGGAAAGGATCTTCACCTATCCTAAATCAGATAAGGGACTAATATCCAATATATATAAAGAACTCAAGAAGGTGGACTCCAGAAAGTCAAATAACCCCATTAAAAAATGGGGCTCAGAACTGAACAAAGAATTCTCACCTGAGGAATACCGAATGGCAGAGAAGCACCTGAAAAAATGTTCAACATCCTTAATCATCAGGGAAATGCAACTCAAAACAACCCTGAGATTCCACCTCACACCAGTCAGAATGGCTAAGATCAAAAATTCAGGTGACAGCAGATGCTGGCGAGGATGTGGAGAAAGAGGAACACTCCTCCATTGTTGGTGGGATTGCAAGCTTGTACAACCACTCTGGAAATCAGTCTGGCGGTTCCTCAGAAAATTGGACATAGTACTACCGGAGGATCCAGCAATACCTCTCCTGGGCATATATCCAGAAGATGTCCCAACCGGTAGAAAGGACACATGCTCCACTATGTTCATAGCAGCCCTATTTATAATAGCCAGAAGCTGGAAAGAACCCAGATGTCCCTCAACAGAGGAATGGATACAGAAATTATGGTACCTTTACACAATGGAGTACTACTCAGCTATTAAAAAGAATGAATTTATGAAATTCCTAGCCAAATGGATGGACCTGGAGGGCATCATCTTGAGTGAAGTAACACAATCACAAAAGAACTCACACAATATGTATTCATTGATAAGTGGATATTAGCCCAAAACTTAGGATACCCAAGATATAAGATACAATTTGATAAACGCATGAAACTCAAGAAGAATGAAGACCAAAGTGTGGACACTGTGCACCTTCTTAGAATTGGGAACAAAACACCCAGGGAAGGAGTTACAGAGACAAAGTTCGTAGCTGTGATGAAAGGATGGACCATTTAGAGACTTATGTATCCAGGGATCCGTCCCATAATCAGCTTCTAAACGCTGACACCATTGCATACACTAGCAATATTTTGCTGAAAGGACCCAAATATAGCTGTCTCTTGTGAGTCGATGCCGGGGCCTAGCAAACACAGGAGTGGATGTTCACAGTCAGCTATTGGATGTATCACAGGGCTCCCAATGGAGAAGCTAGAGAAAGTACCCAAGGAGCTAAAGGGATCTGCAACCCTATTGTTGGAACAACATGATGTACTAACCAGAACCCTGGAGCTCTTGTCTCTAGCTGCATATGTATCGAAAGATGGCCTAGTCGGCCATCAATGGAAAGAGAGGCCCATTGGACTTGCAAACTTTATATGCCCCAATATAGGGGAATGCCAGGGCCAAAAGAATGGGAATGGGTGGGTAGGGAAGTGGGGGGCGCTATGGGGGACTTTTGGGATAGTATTGGAAATGTAATTGAGGAAAATATGTAATAAAAATATAAAAAAAAAAAGGATGTTGAACATTTTTTTTCAGATGCTTCTCAGCCATTCGTTATTCCTCAGGTGAGAATTCTTTTTTGAGCTCTGAGCCCCATTTTTTAATGGGGTTATTTGATTTTCTGGAGTCTACCTTCTTGAGTTCTTTATATATATTGGATATTAGTCCCCTATCCGATTTGGAATAGGTAAAGATCCTTTCCCAATCTGTTGGTGGCCTTTCATTTCTTCATTTTCAATTGATAAACCATCAAGATCTTACTGTTGTCTAATTGCTTTAGCTAGAAATTTGAATACTATAATGAATAGAGACAAATAGAGTGGGCAGTGTTGTTTTGTACCTTACTTTAGTGGGATTGATATTAGTTTCTTCCCATTTAATTTAATGTTGGATGTTGGTTTTGTATATATTAGTTTTATTTTGCCTTGAATTCCTGATCACTCTAAACATTGACTATTTTAATGTGTTCCTGAATTAGTTTGTGAGAATTTTATTGAGAATTTTTCATAGAAATCCATAAACAAAACAAGTCTGAATTTCTCTTTCTTTCTTGGGTCTTTGTGTGGTTTAGGCATCAGAGTAACTGTGTCCCCATAGAATGAATTAGTGTACTGTCTGTTTCTGTTTCATGGAATAGTTTGAGGGGTATGGGTATTAGGTCTTCTTTCAAGGTCTAAGAGAATACTGCACTAAATTCATCTGGCCCTGTGAAGTATTTGCTTAGGCATTTTTAAAATTACTGCAATTATTTCCATAGTCATTAGGGGACTGTTGAAATAATTTGCCTGATCCTGATTTAAGTATGGTGATACGTGATATCTTCTAGAAAATCATCAATTTCATCGACATTTTCCAGTTACATTGAATATATTCTTTTGTAGTAAGATCTGATGATTTTTAAATTCTCTCTGTTTCTGTTATTATGTCTCCCTTTTCATTTCATATTATGTTTAATTAAAACTGTCTATATGCCCATTATTTAGTGTAATGATTCTTTGTATTATTCTCATTGGTTCTAATTGGCTAATTTCAGCCATTAAATTGATTTCCTGTCATCTACTCCTTTTGGATATGTTTGCATATTTTGGTTCTAGAGCTTTTAGAAGAGCTGTACTATTGCTACCTTAGGATCTCTCCAATTTCTTTATAAATTTTCCTCTTAGCACTGCTTTGATTGTGTACCATAAGTTTGAGGTTTCTGTGCTCTCAGTTTCATTGTAAAAGACTAATTTCTTCTTTTATTTCTTCCCAGATGAAGTGGTACCATGAGGAGCTAATAAGTAGTATATTCTTCACTAGTGACTAAACAACCATTTAGAAGGTACAGATGCTACTGAGTAAACAATGAATCAGGAATGTTGTGTTTGAAGTACATTTCTCTGCTCAATGTGGAAACTATATTCATAAAAGTGTTAAATAAATGGATAATTCAGCAGGGACTATGAGATCAGTATGGAATTATAGTGGGTTTTCTAAGCCGTTCATGCATGAAGATCTCTATAATATAGGAAAGACATTGGTTGATCTAAGTGATCATAGAAAATGGGGGACTTTGTCTGTATAGCTTACTGGAAGATTAATATGAGATTTGTGTCAACCTAGAGTTAACAAGGAGAATTTTTTTTAAGTCTAACTGTGTGCTCTGAAGCTTATGAGGAATATCTCAAATCCTGGGGAATAATACCAATTTGATATCCATAAAAGAACAACTCAGGTAAATGTAATAAAGCCTCTTCAGGAGTTGGGTAATTACCTCCCTGCCCAGTACCAAAAGGTTATATTGCCTTCCAACAAAAGGTGGAGATATTTGGTCCAGCCAGCCTGTTACTAAAAAGAGTGGCAATAGATACAGGAACAATCCTATTCCAGTGCCACTCTGATCCAGGTAATAAGCAAGTACTGCCAAATAGATCATGGCCATATTGACTATTGTTGCTCACTATGTCTGAGCTGGTTAAGTGAGGCTTCCTGAGTTAATTGAGCTGGAGATATGTAGGAAGGCTCTATGTAAGAAATCAAAGATTACATTAAATATAATTTCTAAGGGAAAGATTGAAGATTAATGAGAACAAGTTAAGTTAGAACTGCCTAAAATGCTTTGTAACAAAAACTGATCTTTGGAGCAAAGAAATAGAGGTTGTTCAAATTCATTATTTTGTTAGCTATACATTTCTAGGGTCATGAGAACTTGCTGAAAATCACATACAATACATTTTAACAAGGACAAATGAAGGTTGTTTGTTTACCCTAGTATTTGTTATAAAGAGGTGGTGTGGGATGTTGTTTTGTCCTGCTTATCTGCTTTAAAATGGCTTCATTATATATATATCATGAAAATCAGGAACAAAAATACCCAGTATTTTAATAACTATTTAGTATAGAGGTTAAGGTCTAACTGGAGTATTAAAACAAACAAATTAAAAAACAAACAAACAAAAAACAAAAACAAAAACAAAAACAAAAAAACCCAAGAGAATGTAAATTTGAAAGGAAGTCAAAGTATCACATAACACTCACAATTCTACCAGAGAACTTCTACAGATCAAAAACACCAATAGAGATGTGACTGTACACAAAGTTAACTCAGGAACATCAGTAGCCAGCATTTATACAAACAAAAATTTGACTGAGAAGAAAAAATTATGGAAACAATACCCTTCACACACACACAAACACACACACACACATAGTGAACCTGCACAAAACTCAAGACCAAGTGAATCTTAGACATCAACATAAATCCACATACACTAAATCTAATAGAAGAGAAGGTAGTAAGTAGCCTTGACAGCATTGTTACTGGTGAAAAGTTTCTCAATGGAACACCAAGTTCTCAAGCTCTAAGATCAACAATTGATAAGTGGGAACTCATGAAATCTAAATCTTTTGTGATGCAAAGTATACAAGGAATGACTGCCTCTGCATAAACATCAGGGTAGCATACAGCTACTAAGGCAACTCTGGTATGAGGACCTAATTGAAGACTGCACAAGAGACTAGGCATCTGTGATGAAGACAATGCCAGCCCCCCCCTGGATCAGGTGCTTGAAAGAGATTCTTACTTGTTTGGAGGGAATAAAGGGCACCCCTGAGGATTTATATGCTGCAGTATCCATACAGTATTGCTGCAATGATTTTATTACTAGTGGAGTCTGTGTTGGAAATTCTGTGCCTCCTCATCTCCAACACACAGGATCAACTAGGGTAGGGCAGTGGGCAGTCTAGGGAATAAGCAGCATCTGTTACCCAATGTCGTCTATGGACTACATTATCCTCCATTTGGGGCTGCATGTGCATATCCTTTTCTGGGAGAACCTTTTGCATGTTGCCACAGAACTGTGTTCATAATTAGACCTGATCTGTTTTCTTTCTCCTGGAGTCACAATTATTGTTCTCCCTTTGGTTGCTTTTTAGGTGAGTTGGACCCATAGTGTTTTATGTTGTGGGTCCTGTGAAGTTGAGCATGCATGGACCTATATTCTTTGTCTGTTTTGTCCTCTCATCGTGGTGACCATCCATTTTCACTTTCAGTTTTTGTTTTGTTTTTTCTTTTTTCTTTTTTGCCTTTATCCCCTCATCTCTAAGCTCTACTAGCTTTTAATTTCTGTATGGATTCATTCTGGTACCTCACACAGGTGCTTGTTTCATACATCATGGTACTAGTGATAAACTCTGATTTTTTTTCCTCTCCCAGGGACATCTTGCAAGCATAAGGCCTGGGAGTAACATCCGAGGCAGTCTTCTGTTTAGTACAAGCCTTTTGACATCTCATCTGTCTTATCTGTCTGTCCCTCGTTTGTTTCATTTCAGCTCCTCATCCTTATAGATTCGCTCCCCTTCACCATTAAAGAAACCCAGATTTGGTCCTTAAAATCCTTTCTGTGATGCATGGACCAATTTAGGGATGAAGCTGCTTTGGCCCCCTCGATATTTCTGGAGAATATGTGGGGATATGACTTCTGGATAGGTGTTCTCTTCCTGGCCCTCAAGAAGAGAGAGGGACAGTCTGAGATTACCCCTTCCTTACTCTTTTTCTCCATCTTCATTGTTGTTTGTACCAGCCTTTAAAATTATGCTACAGTTGAAGTGCTTTCTCCAGGTAAACAAGATGATCTCAAAAATGAGGATGAGGACATCTCTGCTCTGACCCTCTTGCTGTCAGGCTCTAAACCATCCTCTAATCCTGCTGTCCCAGGATGCTTTCTGTCAACCATTTCTGCTCCAGCCCCATTGGAGGTATCCCTAGTTTGCCCCCGGTGTGATCTTGCAGGATGTTGCCTTCCAGTGGTTACTACTGCTGTGGTCATTTTTGCAATTTCTGTCTTTCATGCTGGATTGCCTCTCTCCTAGTGTGTTATTCTCCTCAGATGACTTCTGTCTTTATGATACGCAAAGTTCAAACATCTTTGTAGAAATAATTGTCCTAATTTGGGTCCATGAGATAGGGACAATTATGATTTCCCAGACATCTTTTGCCAGTTTTTAAAAACATGCTAGTTCCTGCTAGAACCACAATGTTACTTCCCAGTTCAGAAGAGTCCCCACTCCCAGTTGCTAGATTCTGCTCCTCTGCCTGAACAAATGATATCCTGTTCGAAAGATGACTTCACTTGTCACCTACTCTTGTCACTTACCCCTAATACCGAGAATCCCTGTTTATGCTTCTATATATATAAAAACTCCAAACCCCTAGTTGCACTCCTGACCCACACTCCTATCCCTCACAGTGGGAAGGTTTTCCATGTGGGTCTGACTCTAATAAAAGACTCTTGTTACTTTGCATCATGTTCAAAATTCTTAGAGTTCTTCTGGAAGTGCTAAAAATTGGGCATAACACCAGCAGTCTGAGGAGTTCTTCATGAAATTCCTGTTCCCTGTGACTGGGACACTGAAGAGATAGGTCAATGATGGTATAAGCAGAGACATGATCATTAATCAGCTTTCAAGGGAAGGTCATAATTCCTCCACTCACAATGCTGTGACAGCCATAAGGAATGATGATATCCATAAGTGGTTTGTTGCCAAGCACTTTGGTCATGGATCATGTATAGAGGATGCACCAACCCTCCTATTGAAGAGTCCCCTGATCATATCTGTGGGACTGTGCCAAGCACAGTCACCTCAAATAGGACTCCTACTCAGCTAGCTATGCGAAAGAGCAGATGTTCTAGTTGTAGCAAATCTTTCCATTGCACTAGGGATTAACTTTCTCAATAGCAGGAAGACAATTTAAATTCCAAAAGAGGCATCCCTCACCCCCACCCCTACCACCCCAGAGTGAGCCCTGTTTGGCCAGAAGGGTTTTGGACCTTGCCTGTGTTTCTTCCCTCCTACATGATGACTACATATCGACTGTGTACTCCTTAAATGGTTGGTTGACAGAGGGGAAGTTGTCACTATAATAGCAAAAACAAACAAACAAAAGAACAATTATTGAAGTTCCATCACTGGGAATATAGACCTGATCCCTCCATTACTGGAGTTGAAAGTTAACAGGCAACCAAAAAGACTACCTGACCTGTCAGTTGGCAGAACTTGGACAGCAATCATGTATCTTTTACACCTATTGTTGTTGATGTTCCCTGCAACCTCTGGGAAAGAGATATTCTGGAAGACATGGGTGTTCTCCTTACTATGGAAGATCATTCCTTTGCTAATAATGCTATACAAGATTGACCAACTGGGCCTCACAGGTCTTAAAATCAGGAATCACTGTTAATTATACTGGCCATTGTCATCCAGAGTCATTTCACATAGAGGTACCTGATCCTATAACATTGGTCTTCTGTTGAAAGTCCATACCTGGATGGACCTGCAACCCATTTTGGAACCTACACGTTCTGTTCTTAAGGAACTGGTCTTAGAACAAGTATCTATGGGACATTTCGAAGCCTTAACCAGCAGACATATTGCTCCATGTTTTGTTCTTAAAAATAATTCAGTGAAATATGTTTCTGTGGATCGTATAGCCATTAGTAAACATATGGAAAATGGGGACGACTCAAGTGGGATGGCCTCATTCTAGTGCCAGCCCACACAAGTACCATGTGAAGAATCTACGTATTGAAGATAGCTTTTTCCAGATTCCTCTTGCTCCCCAGGATAAATAGTTTTTGCCTTTATACTATGTGAGCCTAGTGTGAATACACCAGCCAAAAGATACCAATGGACAGTCCTGTCTCATGGCATGGGAATAGCCTGACCATTTGTCAGCTTTATGTGGCTGGAGCCATACAAGCTCTCTCCAAGGCTGTTATTGAAGTCAATTAAATGGATGATATTATGTTTTCACAAACTAGCCTGCCAGGTCTGAAAAAGTGTCCTGTCAATTGTTGCTTAACTTAGAAAAATTAGAATTGAAGATTGTTCCAGAAAAGATGCATGGAGTTTCCCCAATGTGCCTTCCTGGGCTTTTCTATCTGTGATAGGATTCATCCCTTGGACTTCTCCATATCAGCAAAAGTATCCTATCCCTTCCTGAAATGACAGCAATTGTATGGAACTTTTAACTGGCTCAAAACTTTCCTGCCTATTCTGGACCATGACAAATGAATCATATCTTTTCTCTATTGGAGTGGCCTAGCATTGTTTCCAACAGGGTTAAACTAACATCTGAGGCAAGCAACTTACTACAGAAAATTATGGTCCTTCTTTCTGTAACAACTCTAGAAATGCACGATCCAGAAAAAAATCCCTCAAGTCTATATGTCTGTGGTTCATTGAGGAAGTTCCTAGGAGTGTTTTAACAGAATGGGCCCCACATGTGGTTGCACCAGGCACACTCTGATTTATTTAAGGTTAGCAAAAAGTTTGATATTGCCTTCCACACTGACATAAAGATGAGAAGCTTAGCAAAGAGAACTTATAAAAGTGAACCAGCCATAAAAATCCTGCCATTCTCCCTAAGATATTTTCAATTATTAATGGCAGATTCCTTCAGCTTTCAAGAAATGGTGCAGGATTCATAGGTTCCTTGAATAATTACCAACTGCCAAACAAGAATTCCACTGCTACACTCCAGGTGCCAATTACACTTAAATTTGAAAGCATTCCTAGCTCTCTCTCCATTCCCAAAGCAACTATGACTTTTCTCATGCTAATAACACCAGATGTGTGGCTCTTATCTAAAGACAAGGAGTAAAATGGCACAACTCACATTCTCTCTGATCCTTTCTCATTGCAACTAAGTGCATTATTTGGTTTCCTGAAACTTTTTGAGTGTTACCATCTGGAGCTGGTCAATATTTTCAGATAGTCAATATGCAGTACAAGCTGCCCTCACCCTGTAATTCAACTTTACTAAACAGAAAAACAGCCCTATACATGTCTACATAAGATCTATCTGGAAGGCTTTCAAGAATAGTGCATATGCCTGATTCATCTTACACACAAGATCACATTCTAAATTGTCTGGCATTTTAGTATAGGGAAATTAGAGAACCAAAACCCTGATTAAGGTTGTAGACATGAAAATGATAGAAAAAGGAAGAATATTATACCAATAAATTCACCTTTTCCTTTAGAATTATGTAAGTTCTTGCCCAAATTGCTTATGTCAAAATCTCAACATCTTGCAAGTTCCTGTACAACTTGTACAACTCTTGCACCATTGGAGCCCCTTTCAGGTCCACAATTAACCCTATAGGTTTACTCCCCAAAGCAATCTGGAAAAGGGATGTCACCCACTACCCAGTCTTTGATAATCTTAGGTATGTACATGTTGTGGGAGGTGCTTACTCAGCCTTCATACACATGGTTGCCATGGAGGGAAAAAAGTACTGTCATGCTATTAAGGCCATGAAATTAGCAATGCTGATAATGAGAGTGCCTTGAGCACTCAAGACTTACAATGGACCTGCTTACTCATCTCAGTAGTACAGTACCTTCTTATCCTCATGGAAAATTAGTCACTCCTTTGGGGTAGTCTATAATCCTCAAGGCCAGACAATCATAGAAAGTGCAAATATCTCCTTTAATGAAGTACTTGCTTGGATCACCTCTCCAGAATCCAAAAGAGATTAATAGCTAACATTGGTAAGGAGCATATTTCATTTTAACCTTCTCTACTTTGATGAGAAAGGGCTGAGCCCTGCTTAAAACACTGGGCATTTTGCCAAGGGACACTATCTTCCCATTGGTCCCACCCACCTTTTGATAAGGGAGCAGGTTATGCTTGTGTTTTCCCCAAGTATGCAACCATAGCAATATGGGTTCTCTTGAGAGATATTCACTCAGCCATTGACCAGGGTGTGATGAAGGAGTCAGGAGAGAATAAGGGACAGGACAGATAATGAACAGTGCCCTGGTAAAGAAACTGGTGAGCAACTTAAAATCACACCAGAGAGGTCTAGAACAAAAAGAAGCAAACTCACACAAGAGAAATAAACAGAAGAAAATAGTCAAACACAGGGTGAAAATGTACCAAATAGAAACAAAGAGAACAATACAAAGGATCAACAAAACCAAAAGCTGGTTCTTTAAGAGAATCAACAACATAGATAAACCCCTAGACAAACTAACTAAAGGTCCCAGAGGCAATATCCAAATTAACAAAATGATAAATGAAAAAGGAGACATAATAACAGAAGCAGAAGAAATTTTAAAAAAATCATCAGATCCTACTACAAAAGTCTATACTCAATAAAACTGGAAATTTTAGAAAACTGGATGGTTTTCTAGGCAGATATCACACACCAAAGTCAAATCAACAACAGAAAAATTGTCTAAACATGTACATAATTAACAAAGAAATAGAGGAATTCATTAAAAAATCCCCAAAACATAAACACCACAGGGACAGATAGATTTAGGGCAGAATTCTACCAGACCTTCACAGTCACCAATATTCCTCAAACTATTCCATAATATAGAAACAGAAGGTATACTACCTAATTCATTCTATGAAGCCACAATTACTCTGACACTTCAACTGCTCAAGAAATCATTCAAAAATGAGACCTTCAGACCAATCTCAATTCTGAATATCAATGGATAAATACATAATAAAATTTTTGCAAACTGAATCCAAGAACATACCAAAAACCATCATTCATGATGATCAAGTAGGCTTCACCCAAGGGTTGCATGGTTGGTTCAATGTACAAAATCCATTAATATATCCCAGTATATAAACAAACTCAAAGAAAAAATATCACATGATTGTGGGGCATTGGGCTATGCACAGACAGGCTGGTCTCCAGTCAAGTGGAGGTCTGAACCCCGAAGTTAAAATTCACCTACATGACAAGATAGGCATTCCCTCATGCTCCTGGAACTCTGGCTCCTGCCTAAGTTACTGCTCCCCACAGCCCCCACAAGAGAAGCATCGTCAGTAGTCACTTAGGCAATGGACCAAGCTTCTGATCTTCAGGATAAATTCCTCCCCAGTTACCTAGCAACAGTAAAGACCATAAAAAGGACTGTTCAGCCCCTGCTTGCTCTCTTACCTGTCTCTCACTCCTTTGTTCTCTTACCTCTCACTTTTCTCACTCTGCTCTCCTCTTTCCTTTCTCTTTGTCTTCTCTCCTCTCTCCTCTCCTCTTTTCTCTCCCTCTTACTCTTTCTTCCTAGCCTTTCCTCTCTTTCTCTCTCTTTTCTACCTTCTCTCTTCCCTCCTGCATTTCTATAATAAAGCTCTAAACCATAGAATGTCTCTTCTCATCAAGGGCCACTGTGCTTGGAGGATGGGACAGCCTTTTTCCTAATGAGCCATTTCTAATCTCCCATTAGGAGGCCTTCCTGTGTTCCAGTAAGATCTGCTGCACTCACTCTTGGAGATGTTGGGAAACAATCTTCCCTCATCCCTCTCTCTTATAACCCTGGTGGCTTTAGCAAAGAAGCTCTGGGGTTTCCAGGTAGAGCTGCCCCTTGGCCACCCCCTGAAAAGTGGGTCAGAGTCCTGAATGCCCACCCAGAGCTGAGTGGAAAGTGTATGGCAACTCTCCCATGCCTGACAGACCAGAACTAGGTAAAACTCTGGCAGGGTGTGGGTCTCTCCCCCCCTCTTTCCCATCCCCCCTTTTTAATTATCAATACATGATCATCTCCTTAGGTGAAGAAAAATAATTTGACAAAATATAACACCCCTTCATGTTAAAAGTATTGGAGAGGTCAGGAATGGAATTCAAGGCTTATAACTAAACATGATAAAAGCAATTTACTGAAAAACAACAGCCAACATCAAATTATATAGAGAGATACTTAAAGCAATCACACTAAAATCAGGGACAAGGAATGGATAACCACTCTCCCAATATCTATTGAATATAACACTAGAAGCATTAGCTAGAACAACAAGAAAACAAAAAGAGATTAAGGGGAGAAAAATTGGCAAAGAAGAAATAAAGGTATCACTATTTTGAGATGACATGATAGTATGCATAAGCAACCACAAAAAGTCCACCAGAGGACATCTCAAGCTTATAAACAACTTAGCAAATTGACCAGATATAAAATGAACCCAAATAAATTTATAGCCTTCCTTATACAAATGGAAAACTGGCTGAGAAGCAAATTAAGGAAGCAACTCCATTCACAGTAGCCACAAATAGTATAACCTATCTTTTGGTAACTCTAACCAAATAAGTGAGAAACCTGTAGGACCATAACTTAGTGTCTCTCAAGAAAAAAGCAAAAATCTCAGAAAATGCCACAGAATGGCAAAATACGCATAGTAAAAATGGCCATCCTAGCAAAGCAACCTACAGATTCAATGCAATCCTCATCAAAATCCCAACACAAATCTTCAAAGACATGGAATGAACAATTCTCAAATTCATCTGAAAAGCCAAAAAATTGACAATAGCAAAGATAATTCTCTCTGTTGTAAGATTTATTTGTTTATTTTCTGCATAGGAGTACAACATTGCTCTTTTGAGACAAACCAGAGGAGGGCATTAGATCCCATTACAGATGGTTGTGAGCCACTATGTGTTTGCTGGGAATTAAACTCAGGAACTCTGGAAGAGCAGTCAGTGCTCTTACCTGCTGAGCCATCTCTCCAGCTCCACAAAGACAATTCTTAATAATAAAGGAACTTCTGGGGAATCAGGATCCCTGACCTCAAGGTTTACTACAGCTCAATAGTACTAAGACCTGTATATTATTGGCACTGAGACAGACACTTTGATCAGTGGAATAGTATTGAAGACCCAGATGTAAAAGCACACACTTATGGGCACTTGATATTTGACAAAGAATCCAAAACTATACAATGGAGTGAAAAGAGCAATTTCAATAAATAGTGCTGATATAACTGTCTGTTTGTATGTAGAAGAATTAAAATAGATCCATATATATTACCTTGCAGAAAGCTCCATTCCAAGTGGATCAAGAGGCTCAACATAAAACCAGATACACTAAATCTAATAGAAGATAAACTGGAAAAGAACCATGAAGTCATTGGTACAGGGGGAAATTTCCTAAATAGAACTCCAATGGCTCATGCTCTAAGATCACGAATGGATAAATGGACCCTCATGGAACTGGAAAGCTTCTGTAAGGCAAAGGACATTGTCAATTAGCCCAATCAGCAACCTACAGATTGGGAAAATATATTCACTAATCCCACATCCAATAGAGGGATAACATCCAAAATATATAAAGAATTCAAGAAGATAACTACCTAAAAACCAAACAACCCAGTCAAAAAATGGGGTTATATCAATTGGAGGAATATCAATTGGCTGAGAAGTACCTAAAGAAATGTTCAACCCCTTCAGTGATTAGAGAAATACAAATCATAATGACCCTGGGAATCCACCTTACAGCAATCAGAACAGCTAAGGTCAAAACCTCAGATGACAAAACATGTTGTTGAGGATGTGGAGATAGAGGAACACTCCTCCATTGTTGGTGTGATTGCAAACTGGTCCAACCACTCTGCAACTCATTCTGGAGGTTCTTCAGAAAATTAGAAATAGATCTACCTAAAAATTCAGCAATACCACTCTTGGGAATATACCCAAATGATACCCCACAATGTCATAAGAGCATGTGTTCAATTATGTTCACAGAGGCCTTATTTGTGATATCCAGAAACAGAAAAAAAAAAAACTAGATGTTCCAAGACAAAATCAAGGATACAGAAAACATTTTTCATGATATTTTAATTTTTCATGACATCTCAATTTATCAGGATCCCTGAGATCTAACAATGGAATACTACTCAGTTATTAAGTATGAGGACATGCTGAGTTTTTCATGAAAATGAATGGAACTAGAAAACATTATCTTGAGTAAAGTTACTCAGATCCAAAAAGAAAGGCATGGTATGGACTCACAAATAAGTTGATATTAGTTCAAAATAAGTATAGAATATCAAAGATACAGTCCACAGAACTCAAAAAATTCAGTAAGTTGAAGGGCCCAAGTAAGGATGCCTCAGTCCCACTTGGAACGGAGAAGAATCAAATACAAGGGGGAGGGAGGGAAAGGCCTGGTAGGGAATGTGGATGGGGTAGGGGTTAGATGGGAACATGATCTGGTATTAGATGAAGAAAAAGACCTGGATCCCTGAGGGCCAGGATAAAGAATGGAACCAGACTTCCTGGGTTACCAGGTTTCCCCTAAGAAACCTGGGGAGTGAGAAAATCTTGGGCATAGAAAGGAAAGACCTTGGACGAAATGCCCAAGAATATGGAGGGGAAACTTATAGAGCCGACCTCTAACAGAATCAGGGCTTGAAGTGATTGGGGAAGGGGGTGCCAACCCACAGTCAAAACTCTGACCCATAATTATTCCTGTCTGAAAGAACCGCAGGGATGGAAATGGAGCAGAGCCTGAGGAAAAGGAGGTCCTACAACAGGCCCAAATTAGGATCCAGGTCAAGGGGAAGTCCCAAGGAGCACTATTACTGAGAATATAGAGTGCTCACAAAAATGGACCTATCATGGCTGTCTTCCTGAAAGATCCAACAAGCAGCAGAAAAAGTCAGATACAGATATTTGGACACAACCAGTAGAAAAAAGCCACTGACCACTGTAGTTGGATTGGAGAAAGGCTAAAGGAGCCTGAGCAGGAGATTGACCCTAAAGAAGGACCAGCAGTCTCAATTTATCAGGATCCCTGAGATCTATCAAAAACAGCACTACCAACTTGACAGCATACACCAGCTAAAATGAGGTCCCCAATACCTATATAGCAGAGGACTTTTGGTTTTGGGAAAAATCAGAGAAGATGAAAGTAACCAGAGAAAATAGAGGCCCCAGGGAGTTGAGGTCTGATGTGGAGGGGTGTGTGTAGTGTGGATATCATAGTGGAGACAGGGGAGTGGGGAGGATATATGGGATGTGGAATGGATAGAGGGTACACAGGGAGGGAAATGAGATCTGGAATGCAAATTAATTAATTAATTAATTAATTGAAGAAAAGCATTTTAATATCAAGGAAATCATGTAAAGTAAGTAAAATATTAAAACGTATATAATAATAAATAAAGTATTTAATATTAATATCAAAATTAATAATAAATAAATAAAATGTTAAAAAGAAGAAAAGCATTTTAAAATTTATTTTTTCAATTTTTTATTAGATATTTTCTTCATTTACATTTTAAACGCTATCCAGAAAGTCCCCTATGCCTTCCCCTGGCCCTGCTCATCTCCGCATCCTATTCACCTCCCCACCCACTTCCACTTCCTGGCCCTGGTATTCCACTGTACTAGGGCACATAAAGTTTTCAAAACCAAGGGACCTCTCTTCCCATTGATTGGCGATTAGGCCATCTTCTGCTACATGTGCAGCTAGACACACAAGCTCTGGGGGTACTTGTTCCTCCTATAAAGTTTCAGACCCCTTCAGCTCCTTGGGTACATTTTCTAGCTCCTACATTGAGGGGCCTGTGTTCCATCCAATAGATGACTATGAGCATTCAATTCTGTATTTGCCAGGGACTGACATAGCCTCACAAGAGAGAGCTATATCAGGGTCCTATCAGCAAAACCTTTCTGGCATATGTAATACAGTCTGGGTTTAGTGGTTATATATGGGATGAATCCCTGGATGGGGCAGTCTCTGGATGGTCTTTCCTTCAGGCTTACCTACAAACTTTGTACCTGTAACTCCTTCCATGGGTATTTTGTTCCCCATTCTAAGAAGGAGCAAGGTATCCACACTTTGGTCTTCTTTCTTCTCGAGGTTTTTTTTTTTTTTTTTGCAAATTGTATCTTGGATATTCTAAGATTCTAGGCTAATATCTGCTTATCAGTGAGTTCATACCATGTGTGTTCTTTTGTGATTGGGTTACTTCATTAGGGTGATATCCTCCAGATGCATCCATTTGCCTAAGACTTTCATGAATTCATTGTTTTTAATTGCTGAGTAGTACTTCATTATGTAAATGTACCACATTTTCTGTATCTATTCTACTGTTAAGGGACATCTGGGTTCTTTCCAGTTTCTGAATATTATAAATAAGGCTGCTATGAGCGTAGTGGAGCATGAATCCTTATTACAAGTTGGAACATCTCTGGGTATATGCCCAGGACAGGAATTGCTGGATCTTCTGTTAGTATTATGTCCAATTTTCTGAGGAACTGCCAGACAGATTTCCAGAGTGGTCGTACCAGCTTTCAATCCCACCAACAATGGAGGATTGTTCCTCTTTCTCCACATCCTCACCAGCATCTGCTGTCACCTGAATTTTTGATCTTAGCCATTCTGACTGGTGTGAGGTGGAATCTCAGGGTAGTTATGATTTGCATTTCCCTGATGATTAAGGATGTTGAACATTTTTTCAGGTGCTTCTCAGCCATTCAGTATTCCTCAGTTGAGAATTCTTTGTTTAGGTCTGTACTCCATTTTTTAATAGGGTTATTTGATTTTCTGGAGTCCATCTTCTTGTGTTCTTTATATATATTAGATATTAGTCCCCTAGTAAAGATCCTTTCCCAATCTGTTGGTGCCTTTTTGTCTTATTGACAGTGTCTTTTGCCTTACAGACACTTTTCAAATTATCAAGGTCCCATTTGTAAATTCTAGATCTTACAGCACAAGCTACTGCTTTTCTGTTCAGGAATTTTTCCCCTGTGCCCATATCTTCGAGGCTTTTCCCTACTTTTTTCCACTATATGTTTCAGTGTCTCTGGATTTATGTGGAGTTCCTTGATCCACTTAGACTTGATCTTAATATAAGGAGATAAGAACAGATCAATTTGTATTCTTCCACATGATAACTGCCAGTTGTTGCCAGCACCATTTGTTAAAAATGCTGTCTTTTTTCCACGGGATGGTTTTAGCTCCCTTGCCAATGATCAAGTGACCATAGTTGTGTGGGTTTATTTCTGGGTCTTTAATTCTATTCCTTTGGTCTACCCATCTGTTGCTGTACAATTACCATACACTTTTTATCACAATTGCTCTGTAGTACAGCTTTAGGTCAGGCATGGTGATTCCACCAGAAATTCTTTTATCATTGAGAAGAGTTTTTGCTAACCTAGGTTTTTTGTTATTCCAGATGAATTTGCAAATTGTCCTTTCTAATTCGTTGAAGAATTGAGTTGTAATTTTGATGGGGATTGTATTGAATCTATAGATGACTTTCAGAAAGATAGCCATTTTTAGTATATTGATCCTGCCAATCCATGAGCATGGGAGATCATTCTGTCTTCTGAGATCTTGTTTGATTTCTTTCTTCAGAGACTTGAAGTTCTTATCATATAGATCTTTCACTTCCTTATTTAGAGTCAAATCAAGGTATTTTATATTATTTGTGACTATTGTGAAGGATGTTTTTTCTCCTAATTTGTTTCTCAGCCTGTTTATCCTTGTGTAGAGAAAGGCCATTGATTTGTTTGAGTTATTTTTATATCCAGCTACTTCAATGAAGCTCTTTATCAGGTTGAGGTGTTCTCTGGTGGAAATTTTAGGATCACTTATATATGCTATCATATCATCTGCAAATAGTAATATTTTGACTTCTTCCTTTCCATATTGTATCCCCTTGACCTCCTTTTGTTGTCTAATTGCTCTGGCTAGGACTTCAAGTACTATATTGACTAGGTAGGGAGAGAGTGGGCAGCCTTGTCTAGTCCCTGACTTTAGTGGGATTGCTTCCAGATTCCCTCCATTTAGTTTGATATTGGCTCCTGGTTTGCTGTAGATTGCTTTTATTATGTTTAGGTATGGGCCTTGAATTCCTGACCTTTCCAAGAATTTTATCATGAATGGTTCTTGGATTTTGTCAAGTGCTTTCTCAGCATCTAACAAGATAATTATGTAGGTTTTTTTTTCCTTTGAGTTTGTTTATATAGTGGATTAAGTTGATGGATTTCCATATATTAAACTATCTCTGCATCTCTGGAATGAAGGCTACTTGATCATGATGAATAATTGTTTTGATGTGTTCTCGGATTCAGTTAGCTAGAATTTTATTGAGTAATTGTATTTTTTGCATGGATATTCATAAGGGAAATTGTTCTGAAGTTCTCTATCCTTGTTGGGTGTTTATATGGTTTAGGTATCAGAGTAATTGTAGCTTCATAAAATGAATTGGGTAGAGTACCTTCTGTTTTAATTTTGTGGAATAGTTTGAGAATAACTGAAATTATGTCTTCTTTGAAGGTCTGATAGAACTCTGCACTAAACCCATCTGGTCCTGGGCTTTTTTGGTTGGGAGACTATTAATGATTGCTTCTCTTTCTTTAGGGGATATAAGACTATTTAGGTCATTAATCTGATCCCAATTTAATTTTGGTACCTTGTATTTGCTAAGAAATTTGTCCATAAGAAAAGCATTTTTAATATCAAGAGACAACATAACAAATTTACCAACAAAATTTTCTACAAATGTCCATTGATATGTGATATATAATTTATCTTTAATTCTATTCCATTGATCTATGTGTTTACTTAAATATAATATGGCATTTATTAGTATAGATTTTAAAACTTGTAATCAGAAATGGTACTACATATAGCAGTTCTCTTATTGTTCATGATTTTTTTCCTTTTCTTTCTATCTTCAGTTATTTCTTTGTCATATGAAGTTTCTGAAAGTTCTTTTAAAGTCTTTAAAAGTTTAAGACTTCTCAACAGAGATTATAAAAGTACAGAAGATACTGGAAAGATGTCTTGCAAACCCTAAAAAATAAAAGATGCCAGCTTAGATTTATATACTCAGCAAAATTTTTAATCACTATAAGTGGAAATTCTAAGATATCCCATGACAAAACAAAATTTAAAGGACATCTTTCTACTAACCCCACCCTACAGAGGATACTAGAAGGTAAACTCTAACATAAGCAGGAGAAACACACACACACACACACACTCTATTATTTCCTTCAACAACACATTAGGATCTATCACTAGTCATTACTATCTCGCCACATCAATAACTCAATTCATAAATAAAAAGACACAGTCTAACAGAGTATATGTCTAAACAGGATCTACCATTATACTGCATAAAATAAACACACATCAATAACCAAAATAGATAAAACTTCAGAATGAAGTGTAGAAAGTATTTTTTTTTCAAGGAAACCCACTAAGAAGCAAGTTGTAGTAACCATTCTAACATCTAATAAATTCAATCCAAAATAATCAAAAGAAATGGGGAAGGACACTTTATACCCATCCAAAGAACAGCACATTAAGTTAATATCTCAATTCATGACATCTATGCCTCAAATGCAAGGACATCCACATTTGTAAATGATGCATTACAAAAGACCAAATCTCACTACAAACCCCAGAATTTAATAGTGCTGTTATTCAATGCCCCCCAACTCTCACCAATAAATATGCCATTAAAATAGAAACCAAACAGAAATAATGCAACTACCAGATGTTAAAAACCAATTAAGTCTAGTAGTTATGTTCAGAACCATTTACACAAACACAAATGAATTTACTTTCTTTTCAGCTCCTAACGGAACTTTCTTCAAAATTGACCATATGATTGTTCTAAAAAAAAAAAAAAAAAGTCTCAACAGATACAAGAAAATTTAAATAACATCTTGAATCTTATTAGATTACCATAGATACAAGCTGGACTTTAACAACAACAGAAACACAAAACACCCATATACTCAGGAAAGTGAACAACTCTCTATGCAATGAGCACTAGATCAAAGAAGTAATAAAGAAAGAAGTTAAAGACTTTCAAGAATTCGTTGAAAATGAAGGTGCACATAGCCACACTTATGGGTAACAACGAAAGTAGTGTTGAGAGAAAAAATTATAGAAAAAAGGGCCTTAATAAAGAAACTAGACCCAGGGAGTAGTGGCACATGCCTTTTATCCTAGCACTGGTGAAGCAGAGGCTGGCAGATTTCTGAGTTTGAGGCCAGCCTGGCCTACAGTGTGAGTTTCACGGTAGTCAAGGCAATACAGAGATACTCTATACTCTATCTATAAAATAGAGAGAGAGAGAGAGAGAGAGAGAGAGAGAGAGAGAGAGAGAGAGAGAGAGAGAGAGAGAGAGAGAAAGAAAGAAAGAAAGAAAGAAAGAAAGAAAGAAAGAAAGAAAGAAAGAAAGAAAGAAAGAAAGACAGGGAAAAAGAAATTGGAGATATCCTATTAAGCAACTTAATACACACATGAAGCTCTAGAACAAAAAGAAGCAAACACATGCAAGAGAAAAGGATGGCAGTAAATACTCAAACTCAATGATGAAATCATGCAGTTAAACAATAGATAGAATAAAAACAAAGAGCTTATCTTTGCAAAAATTAAAAAAGATAGATAGACATTTAGATAAAGTAACTAAAATGCAAATAGACAGAATCCAACTTTTCAAAATCAGAAAAGGAACGGGAGACATAACGACAGAAACTAAGGGAATTTTAAAAAAATCTTATTTTAAAAGTGTGTACTCAAAAATACTGGAAAATCTAAATGAAATATATAGTTTTTCAAGACAGATACCACTTATGAAAGTTAAATAACCTTTTGACCTGATCCATCTGCCTAGGCAGATTACCAGCTTGTCTGCTCCTCTGAGGACTCCACACACTGAAGGCCTCTTAGAAGTTCTGTTGCAAAACGGGCAAGTAGGCAAGGCAATCTCACAAACAGTTGTTGTCGCTTGGAATTCTGTGGATACCAGTGGACTCAGGACCCATTACACATCAAATCTCCTGCACCCTGAATTCTACTCCCCTTCTGGCTTGCACCTTCACAGAGGGCAGTTCCCCAGCTTGTCTTCTCCTCTGAAGGCAGTGCAGTATAAAGATATCCCAGGAGTTTCTATGCATGCAGGACAACTGACCTAACAGTCTGAAAGCCACCCTGGAGTTCTCCTGCAAATATGGCAACAGAACCCATTGTCTGAAGTTCTTCCAGGGAATAGCTACATACAGGCAACAGCTGAACTGCTCCTCTGAAAATCCAACACTCTGAAGGCCTCACAAGAGGTATGCTACAGAAAAGGGAACAGGCTACCGAATCAGGCTCCAGACACAGACACTCAGACCAGCTTAAACCAGGGATAACCAGATGATGAGAGGCAAGTGCATGACCACAAGCAACATAAGATAATATACATTGGCATCATCAGAACCCAGTTCTCCCAACACAGCACGGCCCAGATATACCAACAGAACTGAAAAATCAAGAAGCTGACCTAAAATCCTATATCATAAAAATAATAGTTAACTTTAAGGAGGATATAAATAATTCATTTAAAGACATACCAGAAAACACAGGGAAACAGGTAGAAACACTTAAGAGGAAACAAATAATTCCCTTAAAGAAATACAGGAAAACAGAATCAAACAGATGAGGGAACTGAACAAAATGGTCCAAGACCTAAAAGTGGAAGGAGAAACAATGAGGAAAACAAAACAGGAGGCAAAAGTATAAATGGAAAACCTAGGGAAAATGTCAAGAATTACAGAGGTAAGCAAAACCAATAAAGTGCAAGAGATAGAAGAGAGACTCTAAGGTGCAGAAAATACCTAAAAAGATATTGTCACAACTGTCATAGAAAAATCAAACCATAACAAAAACCTTCTAATGCAGAACATCCAGGGCACAATGAAAAAACTGAATCTAAGAATAACAATGATACAGGAGAGAGAAGATTCCCAGCTCAAAGGACCCAAAAACTTTGTCAACAAAATCCTAAAAGAAAACTTTTCCAACCTAAAGCAAGAGATGGCCATAAAAGCACAAGAAGCTGATAAAACAACAAATCGATAAAAGAAAATTCTCTCATCACATAATGATCAAAACAGAAAATTCACAGACTAAATAAATAATATCAAAAGCAGAAAGGGACAATGGACAAGTAACATGTAAAAGAGACCTATAAGAATTATGCCAGACTTTACAGCTAACACAATAAAATCCAGAAGACCATGGACTGATGGATGTCATGCAGACCCTAAGAGAACACAATGCAAGCCAAGGCTACTATACCTAACAATATTCTCAATCAGCATAGATGGAAAAAACAATATATTCCAGGGAAAATCCAAATTCAAACAATATCTATTTACTAATCCATACCTACAGAGGAATCCAGAAGTAAAGCTCCAACACAATGTGGGAACCTATAACAAAAAACAAGATGTTAAAAATCCTACAACATAACCAAAAGGAGAGAATCACATGCACATAATGACATCTATATAAATATATAGCTGAATTAACAATCATTTCTCTTTAATATCTCTCAAGATCAACAGTCCCAAATCCCCAATAAAAAGACCCAAGATAACCAACTACAAAACACACTGACCCCATACAATTAAAATAGGAGAATTCAATGCTAACTCTCAGTATGGGACAGATCATTGAAACAGAAACTAAACAGAGACATAGTGAAACTAACAGAAGTTATGAGCCCAATGGATTTAACATATAGATACACCCTATTTCACATTAAAACAAAAGAATTTATCTTCTAAGCATCTAATGCTACCTTCTCCAAAATGGACTTTATAACCAATCAAAAATCAAAACTGAACAGATTGAAATAATCCCAGGCATCATATCAGATCACCATGGATTAAGTTTCAGTCTTCAAGAACAAAAAAAAAAAAAAAAACAACAAAAACCCCACATACCCATGGAACCTGAATAGCTCTCTACTTGTTGATAACTTGGTCATGGAAGAAATGTAGAAAATAAAGTAAAGAATTTTTGGAATTCAGTGAAAATGATGAAACAGCATATCCAAACTTATAGGGCAAAATTAAAGCAGTGCTAAGAGGGAATTTCATGACACTATATGCCCTGGTAAAGAAATTGGAGAAATCTTACACTACCAACTTAACTATACACCTGAGAGCTCTAGAAAAAGAAAGGAAAAGAAAGGAAAAGAAAAGAGAAGAGAAGAGAAGAGAAAAGAAAAGAAAAGAAAAGAAAAGAAAAGAAAAGAAAAGAAAAGAAAAAGAAAAGAAAAGAAACACACCTAAGAAGGGTAGACAGAGGAAATAGTCAAACTAAGGGCAAAAATCAACCAAATAGAAAAAAAAATGATCAATACAAAGAATCAAGGAACTAAATGCAGGTTCCTTGAAAATATCAACAAGATAGATAAACTACTAGGCAACAGCAACAAAAAAACAACAAAAATATTATAGGACCCAGAGAGAGTATCCAAATTAACAAAATCAGAAATGAAAAGAAAGACATAAGAAGAACTGAGGAAATTTTCAAAAATAATCAGATCCTACTAAAAAGCCCATATACAACAAAACTGGAAAATCTAGATGAGACTGATGATTTTCAAGACAGATGCCACATACTAAACTTAAATCAAGAGCAGGTAAACAATCTAAACAGGCCCTTATCACTTAAAGAAAGTCATTAAAATCTTCCTATGCAAAAAAGCCCAGGGTCAGATGGATTTAGTGCAGAATTCTACCAGACCTTTAAGAAAGATAATACCAATGCTCCTACAACTATTCCAGAAAATAGAAACAGAGGGAACAGTACCTAATTCATTCTATGATGCCACAATTACTCTGAGACCTAACCCTCACAACAACCCAACAATAAAAGAGAATTTTAGAATCTTGCTTTCCACGTGTGATGCGGTATTCCGGGCTTGCTTTGGTGTGAAAACTGGATTTTGTTGATGCTGAGTAGTCTTGGTTTCTATTGCATATGTTCTTTCTCTTGCCTCTCTCCACTTGGTTATCTCTCATGTTAGCTTGTCTTACTGTCACTGACTGGAACCTCTAGTGAGCCTCTAATCTTAGGTGTGTCAGTGTTACTGGGAGACATGCTGTCTCTGTGCTGGATTGTGTTGCAGAGAGATATAGCACAGGGTTGACTTTGAGGTGCAGATAGAAATCATAAGGCAAACTTCATATGGACAGACAAAACAATTATGATAGTCTTGTTTAATTAAGTCTGTCAATGTGGGCATGGGATTTAAAATTTCTGTGCAGTCTTTTCCTGTTTGCCTTTGAAAATTTTAGCTTCCCTGCACCACCTGGATGCTCTCATATTCCTACCTTGATGAGCTTCTTAAAGTGTAAGCCAATCCCAATTAAGTGCTGTCCAAAAGAGAGTTTCTTTGGTCATGGTATTTGATCACTGAAGTAAAAACCTAAGAAATATTTTCCTCTGAGAAGAGGAGGCTTACCACGCTGGGATCCACTCCATTCTGGAATATCAAGTCACTGCATGGCTAGGCACATCTACAACTGAGGCCAGAAAACTCAGACCACTTAGGGGAACTGTAACCACAGGCAGTAACTGTGTGACTGACAACACTGGATAGCCCCTACTCCAGTTGATGAGGGATCTCCATGAAGACTAAGTTGAAATACTGCTATATATGTAGACATGTGTTATAGGACCCCAGAATTCTTAAATTAATTGCATAATCCAAGAGAGCTCTCAACACATATCTCAGAAGTTTTACTCATTTGAATATGATAATTAACACAGAGAAATGACTGAACTGTAAGGGTGATAACTAAAACCTACACAATATTCTAGTCTGCGGATATCATAGTTAATCCATGTTTTTCAGGGCATGCTAATTACTGCAGTAATTTGAGCCGATTTAATATAAATTACAGAGGTGGTAGATGACTAGAAGAAAACATACTCTTAGACACACCAGGGCAGGTATAAAATCCTAGTGATGTTAAGAGGAAACGCAAAGCCTTGCAAATGTAAAAACAATCACATCCAAATGTGATGCTAAGAGCTGCATACACAATTCCATCATTGGTATTAATGAATGGAAATTTCAGTCCCTTAGAAAAGAAAAACAGATTTTGTATTTTTAATATAATCCACTCCCGGATATTGTGACTGTCTTTCATTGAATGATCATATATCCTAAACAAAATTTCAAATAAAAAGTAGATTTCATAGATGAAAAAAAATAATGGATACAAAGTTCTTTGGATGATGAATGTGGGAATATAAAGAATTAGGGAAGAATATTATTATAATCAAAAATAGTGTAAAAATAGAGAGTATCAAAGAACTAAAGAGAAAAATATTATATTTTTAAAGATATGACAGTCAGGCCAATGCAATATAATATAGTGAATAGGATAAAACAAACAAAAAAAAGCTACAGAATAGGAAAACTCATATATTTTTTAAACTGTATTCTAACAAATTATACTATTAAAAAAAGTATTCAGTGGCTTATATGCCAAGCCCCATACACTGAGGTTTTATCTGTCTTTTATAGTGAGATTTTTCACTCCTTTATATTTTTGCTTCTTATTGCTCATATATACTCCCCACAAAATCTTCCATAAAGGAAATTACCACAGAAGATGAATACATAAATTTTTTATAACTAAATTTAAATGGTTTTTCAAACTGAGTATAATGTAGAGCTATGTGCATTGTAATGATGAAATATTATGCAAATAGTTCTTACCTTATAATAGACTGGAATTCTTAATCACTATAAAAATTAAGGTTTATAATGTGAGGTTTATTAAGAATGATATTCTGTGCACTTAGCTTGTTGTTTAACCTTCTCTTAAGAAATATGAAAGTAAACTTTTACTAGCCTTAAATTTCTACACAATCAGCTTTTACACACGAAGATTATGAATATTTAAATTCAAATTACTCATCCTTCTATATCCCTGACACAAAAGTAATTCAATTTATAGTTATGTGTTAAAGAAGGAGGAATACACCCTAAAGGAAACCTTATAAAATTAATATTTACAAGTGCTGGTGACACATACAGGCATTGCACGATATTGATAATTTGTTTATTACTGAGTTCAATTGAGGTCACTTGGAGTTACTGGCATAATTCCTAGTAAAGTTCATTTGGAATACCTGACGTAATCTGAGTTAACTGTTCAAATAGTCATCAGAAAACTGGTTGATGAACTAGGCTTGTTAGAAAATTTGCCCAGGAGGAATCCTGCCTGATGTTCATGTCTACTGACATGCATGTAATCATAAGGAATATGGATAAAAGGATAATTATGAACAAAGTTATTACCACTTATTTGTTACTTGAACATATGAACTCAGATGCCAAGCCTAAGGACATAGAGTGCTCAAGAATTCTCCAGAGGCAAACATAGAACTCAAAAGGAAATTACTAAGAGAAGTACATTTGTCCTTTAGTAGTAAGTACAGTAATAAATAGTGGGTTCTGGATGCGTTCACACAATAATAATGAATGAAATTCTTTATATCTGACTGTATATGCTGCATTTTGCTCTGGTAGATATCTTGTGAACAGGAAAAAGATGTTCTCTTTGATCTCTGTCTTCTGGTTTATGAAGATTAACTTTATTTTTTGTCATTTGAGTGACCCCAGATGCTTTTGGAGAATAAAAGAAACTGAGAATGATCTAGGAGATAAAGAAACTTTTTGTTTGTTTTCTATTTCCACAAAGCAAGGTTATGTGAAGAATGATTATTTCAGTTGGAATCTGGACAAGCAGTAAGTGCATAATTCATTTAGTTATTTTACTTTATCATTAGAGACAAACATTCTAGAAATGCTACGATGTAGACCATGATACCATGTGTCTTCTGGCTCTCCCTTTCTAGGTGATATCCAAAAATTATTTTATGTTTCAATTCTGGGTATTTTTTCCAATTCTGGTTGTTTTATGAGTACCTTATTTGTTTTGATTTTTGAGTCACAATTTCTAGGTAGATACTAAATGAATGACCCTATGATATTGACCATGCTACTAGAGAGACTCCCCTAATTTGCCAATTTCCCACTTATTGTGTCTTGGGATTAACCTGAGAATATTGGAATAAATAATGATTTTGGTTATTTCATGGAGACTAAAATATAGTGGTCTTTATTAGTCTGCTAATGTTTCATCTGTCATCGTGGATGCCCAATTCCTACACATCAGGCATTTGGATATCTGCCCTTATTAGTTACATGTCTTAAGAAGATATACAGATATTGTTCAAATAATCAATCTATCATAATTTCAAAATGTTGTGATCTATGAATCCTGCAGCAGAAGTCAAGACTGAGACAAGTATTTTTTTCACAAGGAGAATTTTCATTTTTCATTTTTTTACATTCTGTTACAATGTCATTGGCACATATTTTTTGTATTAATGTCAGAAACTTATGCAAATTTATCAATTAGAAACCTTTGAAGTATCTCTCTGTTTCAGCATATAATTTGTTAATTTGTTACAAGGGATGATACCCATACAACCTATGAGTGTATATTTTATTTTTGAGTGCTATAATAAAATATGTTGTCTGTGATACTTGATAAAATTTGAGGGAGGATTACTATGGGTACAGACTTTTCCATTACCAAGACTGTCATGTACAGATTTCACAAATTTATTTCCCATTATTACTGTATAATTTCATATACTATAGTCATTCAATATTTAAATTTATTTCTGTTTTCCTAATAATATTAATGTGTTTTGAGTTATGGGGATTGAGTATACTTTATATAAATTGATATACATTTTATGATATATAATATCTCTTTTAAAATGGGGTTACTGTATTTGAAATTTTAGTTGAAGAAATTGTGATAATTTCTCCACAATATTGTAGGACATTTATCAAAATAAGATTTCAAAGTTTCAATAATATCATATTTAAAAAGAAATTATATATGTGTGTGTATGAGGGACAGTCAGACATAGAGTGAGAGAGAGAGAAAGAGACAGACAGACAGACAGACAGAGAGATATTCTCACAATGACATTATGAGTTTTAGATAAAGATTCTATTCACTTTTAAATTGAACATAACAGAATAAAATAAAAATGGAAACAATGAATATTTTTGTCTTTGGAGTAGATTAAAGGAATTATTTAAAAGAAATTGGTAGAGCCATGGGTTGATATAATAGAGAAAGTGAGTATTTAATAATAAAAATTAATACTCATGGTAAAATGCAGGATGGAAGAGATGAACCAGAAATCTAAATGCTTAGATATAGTTGAGAAAGAATGTAGGGAAGTTGTTTGAACAAGAAAATGGTCAAAACACATTTGTACATCTCCCATAAGATTGTGGTAAGCTAGATATTATTTCAAATAAGCCTTGTAATATATAAGGAAAGGGCTTTTGTAATTAATTTAAATTACTTTCAAATATTTCTAGCTACTGGGAAAATATGTCTTAGTGTTCTCTTTTAAAATATGGGAAGTTTTATGTCCAGCACTCTAACAGTTTAAACTGCGTTACTTTCACTGTATGTGTTTTCACGTGGTACAGAAGGGTAGAGTCTATATAAAAGTTTTAATTTTTTCTTACTTACTATTAATAAGGAAAATATCAAGGCAAGAATTTTCTATCTAGAATTTAACAACAGGTAACATATTATGTAGAAAATACCTTTTGGATATATACATGACTTAGTTTTTAAGTTTTTCTTTGGTCATGATCATTTACAAATATATATATACAGAGAGAGGGGGGGGGAGAGGGAGAGAGTGAGAGAGGGGGAGGGAGGGAGGGAGAGAGAGTAGAATCATTATATATAATTTCTTTAAAAGCCTTTTATATTACATAGCAGATATGTTTCCAAAACTATGTATGTTTCTCATCCTACATTGTGCCTACACAAAAGAAATTGTTGAACAGTTATTCACTGATAATTTGTCACCAATATTTGGACATTTATTTCCTTACTATAAACATGACAGCATAGTTAAATAGGCCAGTTACTTTTAGAAGTAAAATATTGAGTTACTGTTGCACCTACATTGTTTATGATCTACATGCAAAACAATATAATATTAGAGCAATGCTAATAAATTAGGATACTCAAAAACTTGACCATGGTGGTGGAGATATAATACAATTTAATACAAATTGATAATCTCATATTGGAATCTTGGGTGTATACAGTATTGGTAGTATGAAGAGATATTCTGCCTAAATACCAACTAGTAAAAATTTTAATGTTGTGCTTTAGTTATTTCTGAGTAGCATCATTAAGGTTTGAGAAACATTAGGATTATAGGAGAAAGTGAAATGTGATCATTTCATCACATTACATCTAACTATAACTTATGCCATCATTATGAACTTGGAAAATGAGGCTTATGATTTGTGTTTTGTAGGCTATATAAAACAACAGAAATTTATTTTGTGGGAATTTAGAGAATTTAATGTAAACTTATGCAATATTCCCTTTCCTGTCAAAAACTAGTACATAACTGAGAAATTTTTGTATTGATTTTCTCTCTGTATTCTAGCATTTTTCTGGCTCATGCTTGTACAGTTTTAGGAATTATATTCTCTACTGCTCTGTTTTCAGGGTGACACCCAAGACCAACCATTTGATTTTCTCTGTTTATCTTGCCTTGGAAGAAGTAAATAAGAACTGCCATATTTTGCCCAACATTTCTCTGCTAGTTAATATTGAATGTAACGGACGAAAATATGATGAGAAAACTGGTTTGGCTTTGAAAATTGAGAACATTATTCCTAATTACTCCTGCACAAATGAGAGGAGATATTTAATTGTACTTACAGCTCCTATATGGGCAGTATCTACAAAACTTGGACCATTCCTGTTCATGTCCAGAATTCCTGAGGTAAGTCAAGATGGAATAATATTAAGGAAATACTTTCTCACCTCCGTGAGACTTTCTGATTATGAAGGCAGTTTAAAAGACAGAGGAAGGTATTATGTTCATTATGATTTATCAAACTTATGCTTATGGATAGATATGTTTGTGGCAAACATAACAACTTCATCATAAATGGGCATGGGAGGCATCTGTATTGTGAAATGTTATACCAGAAGTCTCAGTATACCTTTATTATTTAGAGAATCACAAGAAGTTGGATACACTGAAATAATGAGATGAAAAAGAATCACTTTCTAACATGAATACAGTTTGCTCAAGCACACTCAGATCTCACAACGACCCCTCTGCAGTCCATCATGTTCATATTGTTGCCTATGCACTGTATTTTTCAGCTTTACTGTGGTCACTTTCATCCTCTTCTGAGTGATAATGAAGAATTTCCTCATATTTACCAGATATCACCCAAGGACACATCTCTACCACTAGCCATGGTATCCCTAGTTGTTCATTTCAGATGGAATTGGATAGGAGTGATTGTTACAAGTGATGACCAAGGAATACAATTCCTTTCTGAATTGAAAGGAGAAATGCAGAAAAACATTGTTTGTTTATCAGTTGCTATTATTATCCAAACTGAGATGTCCATGGCCCTTAAAGAGCTACGTATGAATTATAAACATATCTCAATGTCATCAGCAAAAGTTATGATAGTTTATGGAGACAAATTTTCTCCCATAAAGTATGCCCTCACAGTGTGGATATCTCAAGGCATTTTAAGAATCTGGGTTAGTGTGTCACAATTTGATATGATCACGATTCTAGGAGATTTCTTGCTGTACTCCTCTACTGGGACTTTTATTTTTTCACACCAGCAACCTGAAATACCTGGTTTTGAAAAATTTATCCAAACAGTACACCCTTCAAACTATAGTAGTGAATTTTACTTTGCCAAACTATGGTGGACATATTTTAGATGTTCATTGCCAGTATCGAATTGTAAGAAGCTGAAGAATTGTCCATCAAAAACTATATTTACATGGTTATTCAGGACACCACTTGGAATGGCCATGAGTGATACATGCTATAACTCATACAATGCTATATATGCTGTGGCCCACTCACTTCATGAGATGCTTCTGCAAGAAGTAGACACATGGTCAAAGAATGCTGGGAAGGAACTGGAATTTGACTCTTGGAAGGTAATGAGTGTTACACTAAATGGCATTTACATGGTTTGAGTATTTTAATAGAATCACATGGTCTAAAGCCATGTCAATAAGAAATTTCACACATAAATGTACATAGTTCTGTATTCTATTATTTCATAGGAGGAAGTTTATGTTTCTCTCATATATTCTGACACAGTGACCACTGGTATGCATGTCAGCATTCACAATCTAAGTCATGAAGTTTTAAACAGAACTTTGAACCAACTATGTGACACATGTATTAATTTTTCTCATGAAATTCTTAAATAGCCATAAGAAGATTACTCATCTTTTACGTTATTCAAAAGATCCTATTCAAATTACTAAATAGATCACAAAGAATATCATGTACTTTTCTATTAATTTCACTTACTAATACTTTGTACTCCATTGCCTGTGATCCAAAAAAATTATTGGGAGAAAAAGCATCGAGGTGTCATTACTCTCCAATCATAAAAATCAGGAGTATAGGTTTTAAAGCACCAAGTCCATCAAGAAAATTGTATTAGTAAACAAAGTGGAACTAAATTTACATCTACATGAAATTTATTTTTGATTTTAGTATTGAATAATTCTGGTAAAGATAGATTTTTGGAAAGGGTAATAAGTGGGAATTTTCTAAATGTAATACTTTCTATTCTAATGTGTAAGCCTAGTTGAAACTAAAATGACAAATGTGCTTTAGATGTTCTCTATTCTGAAGTCCTTAAAATTTGTAAATCCTGCTGGAGACCTAGTCAACATGAACCAGAATCTGAAGCAGGATACAGAGTATAACATTTTCTATATCATGGATTTCCAAAAAGATTATGGACTTAAAATGAAAATAGGAAGATTTTCAGGGCATCTTCCAAGCGGTCAACAGCTATATATGTCTAAAGAAATTATGGAGTGGGCTACAGATATTGACCAGGTAATTTAGTCATAATTTTAGTGTTTAACATGTAGCACAGTTACCTAAAATATTCTCTGCTTTTGCTATGTCATGGAATAAATACTTGGTATTTCTTCATTTATTGACTTACTCTACACTGACCTAGATATTCTCTCTTCCTTATTACTACCCTCTGTTTTGATATTTCTTAATATATAACTCATAATACATTCGTTGATTTTATCTGTAAAAAATAAAACTGTACAATTTATCATGATACATGTGTGTTAAAAGTGGTCTTTCAGTGAATCTCTGATTTTGGAATCCCTGGATATTTGTCCATTAGGATATTGTCCATATTTATATAATATATGTTATTTTTCACAGATTCTACCCTCAATATGTAGTATGCCTTGCACACCAGGACTCAGAAAATCCTCTCAGGAAGGAAAGGATATCTGCTGTTTTGTTTGTATCCCCTGCCCAGAAAATGAAATTTCCAACATGACAAGTAAGATTGTCTGTTATCAAAATTACAAGATTGATTTTTTTCTCACAAATTTACATAGTTCTCAAAAGTCCTTTGTAGAAAGGAAAAGATATATCAGGTTAAGGATTAAAAATTTCAGATATACTATTATTCAAAATATTAAACACGTTCTCTCTTGAACTGTATTTTTGCCTCACTATTGTAGATTCCTGGAAAACAATATTTTCCTGAATATTTCTTTAGAATACAAAAGACAAGTACATTATGACATGTTTGTGTTTTTCAATTTTATTAAATATCAGAATACTATATATTTGCAATACATTACCATTTATTCACTTTATGGTGTACTCACATGCCCCATACCTTCACTTCTGCCAGTCCCATTCTTACAAATTCATCCCCCTCATGAACCCTATCTTTCCCATTATAGTAAGACAGCTTCCTCTTGGATCCTGCTTCATCATGTGTTATCTGTTCAAAGCAGGACTAGCGCTGAGGCCCAATGACGCAGCAAAAGTAAGTGAAAGAAAGCCAATGGCAGGTCACAAAGTTATGTATAGATTTTCCTCCTCTTGTAACAGGACACAGAAGATCAAGTTTCTTTTCTTTTCTTTTCTTTTTTTATGTGTATTGGATTTATAGACAGCCTATCAGTTCTTCTGGTAAGCTTGAAGTGTAGTTGAGCAGTGGCTGACATTTCTTTGTATAATGTATAAATACTTGTATACACACACACACACACACACATATATATATATAGAGAATAGGTATATATGTATATTACAGTACCTGATTTTTTAAAATACAAATTTGTATTATTTGAGTACTTTTACTCACCATTTAAACAGCATTATTCAGAACAATCCAAGAGATAATACAAAATGAAACAGAATATACAACTTTCAATACAGAGACAGTACTTAAAAGACACAACTATTCATATTGCTAAATTTGATTCAGTTAAAATTAAAAGTAAACAGAATGCATTGTAGTGAAAGTTAAAATGATACAAGCCAAAAAAATGTTCTAAGCCTCTGTGTATAATTACGTGCCAAGAAATTTTTTGAGAAATAGAATATTATGTAGACATTTCTGAGTAAATACTACAACCTTGGGAGAATTAGGATGTAAAATCTTACAGAAATTATGAATACTGGAGGAAATATACTTTACCAAAATTCATACATTTAATCACAAAACTGAATATATCATTTTTGACATGTAGAAAATTTGGGTGTTAAAATTTTCAAATTGTGTCTGCCTTAACATTATCAGTACTTTCATTTGCTACTTTTAGTACCAAGATTATAAAACAATAACACGATTATACTTTTCTTACAAAATCAATACTCTTTAGTGCCTTTAAAATTTATGACCGATTTTTTAATTGCTTTTCATGCAAAGATTTTCTGTATATAAAATATTTCTAAGTACAATAAAATAGTCTGTATATTATTACTTGTGTGTTTTGAGGGAACACTATTTTGTTATTCAAGGACAATTAGTAGGTAGCCTCTACCCTAGGAAAGTATCTCAATATTCTCTGGTTGTCTTTAGTCCCATATGCAAGATTTTTACTTGATAATCTTTCCCTACTCCACTTTGTTATGTTTATTGTTTTTTTTTTTTATCTCACCCAGCTTACGCTCAAGATTTTCTTTTGTTGAGATTTTATGGGTTTTACTAGTGATCATCATAGAAAATAAAAAATTTGAACTCACATCAAATTTTCATCTACTAACTGTTACAATCTATAGACTCCTTCTTTTGGAAATATAAGGTTTAAATGACAAATCAATTTTGTAGATATATTCATTGGATAGGACTCCAAAACTCTTAATTTTACTATGATTTTCTCTAGTGGTGTCTGTGACTTTCATAGAGTAAGGACTATACTTAACTGTGTGTGTAAGGAAAAGTATTTGGAACATAGTTAGGGATTAAAATGTTTTAGTAACATTTTGACTATATGTTTTTTTTCCAAGATATGTTTTGGATATAATTTATTGGTCAAACAAACAACTTGAGACCACATGTAGACTGAAAGAATTGCTGATCGCTAAACATTAAGCCATATGGACACAAATATAAAGCATAAATAACAAAATTTTGTTTCCACGAATTGTCAATTTAAGATGTGTGATTGTGGAAACATGAAAATTATGTGATGGAATGAGTTTTTGAAATAAGCCATAAAAAACTTGAATATATATTATAAACAAAAGCTTTCATGAAGATGATAAGCATTAAAATTTAGATCAAATGCTATGCAGCCTCCACATTTAAATTTACATATAGCACAAGATGCAAGTCTAATTTAGCTATAATTTTTCCAATAAATTAATTCAGTGTGTCTTGTTAGTGATAATAAATAAATATATCTGATAACACTTTTCTTCGTATACTAGACATGGATCAGTGTGTAAAGTGTCTGGAAGATCAATATGCCAATGAAGACCATACTCTCTGTCTCCAAAAAGTTGTGGCTATTTTAGATTATAGAGACCCTTTGGGAAAAGCTCTGGCTGGCTTTGCTCTATGCTTCTCTCTCCTTACATCTGTTGTACTCTTTGTCTTCCTGAAACACCGAGATACTCCCATAGTCAAAGCCAATAACCAAACTCTTAGCATTGTCCTACTCATCTCCCTCATATTTTGTTTTATCTGTTCCTTGCTTTACATTGGTCATCCCACTATGGTCATCTGTATCCTGCAGCAGACCACATTTGCCATTGCGTTCACTGTGGCTACCTCTACTATCTTGGCTAAGACAATTACTGTAGTACTGGCATTCAAGATAACTGTTCCAGGAAGAAGAATGAGGTGGCTGCTTGTATCAGGGGCACCCAAATACATCATTCTCATATGCACCATGATTCAGCTGATTCTCTGTGGAATCTGGCTGGGAACTTCTCCTCCATTTGTTGATGCTGATGTACACATGGTACATGGCCACATCATCATTGTTTGCAACAAAGGTTCAGTGATGGCCTTCTATTGTGTCCTTGGATACATGGGATTTGTTGCTCTAGCAAGTTTCACTGTAGCTTTCTTGGCCAGGAATCTGCCTGATACATTCAATGAGGCCAAGCTCTTGACATTCAGCATGCTGGTGTTCTGTAGTGTCTGGATCACTTTCATCCCTGTCTACCACAGCACTAAAGGGAAGATTATGGTTGCTGTGGAAGTTTTCAGTATCTTGGCCTCCAGTGCAGGGCTGCTTCTTTGTATTTTTGCCCCAAAATGCTATATTATTTTATTAAGACCACAATCAAATTCTTTTCACAAGTTCAGGAAACCTCATGCTAAAGCTGAAAATAAAAGTTAAATTAGCCACTTATATAGTGAATCAAACTTATCTACATTTTCACAAACTGCTTTCTACTCATCATGCATTATGTTGAAATATGAAGTTGATATCATATAAACAATGTGGAATATAAGATGTTTAATAAAATGCAAACTCATGACCTGGACTTAAGTTTATTGGATAAAACTGTTTAATCAGACACTTTTATACCTATAATGACAGTTTAATTTTATTATATAACTGTCAGGTATCTGAAAATTGCCACTTGGCTTTGTGAATTATTTCATGTATTATCCACCTACCTGTATTAATTGTTTGTTATTCTTCCTTTCTAGAAAAATTATCACCATGTTGATATTATATAGAGATATTAAGAAAGAATCCTTTTTTATATTTCTTGTTCTCCAAAAAATTATGAAGAACAATTAAATAATTTTCTTTAGAACATGATACCCAAGCACGTGGGAAGATAAAAATTTATGATGGCATCACTACATTATGTTTCAATTTGAATACTGATCATAATGAAGATCCTCTGATATTTATATCATAATTCTGCTGAAAGTCTCATAGATGAGGATATAAACAAATCCATAAAAATCTGTTATTTGGCTAAATAGCCATTGCCTAAAATGCATATATTTTTATTTATGTATATATTTGAGGATATAGTCTTCTCTCAAACTTAGTCATAGATAATTATTTATATAATACATAGCAATCAGTTAAGAAATGCATAATGATTTTAACTACAAAGATTAACAAATCTGTTCCTCCCCCTTAAGTAAAACAGCCTCACCATCAAGGCTTGGAAAATATCTTGGCATATGAGGCAGAGAAACTAAGGGCCAATCACTTAGAACTGTGAAATTCTATCTTTATAACTGGGTGATGTTCTTGAAAGACATATTAATGAACAAAATCTCCAAAAATATAAAAAATTGAAAACACTGGCATAACTCAGGAAATCATCTTTAGGTCTCCTCCAACATACTTTAAACTATAAGAAGTAGAGAGGGCATTTGGAAAGAAAACTTATTCTTTTATTGGGGACGTGATTTATGCTAGAATATACACTGTCTAATAAATGGCCCTAAATCTTTGCACAGTCTAGCATCACTAACTATAAATAGTGAATTATCAAAAATCAAAGACAAAATTTGGGAAAAGATTGTATTGAAAAGTGGTAGAAGCTATATAGGGAAAGGAGGAATAAATATTAATATATTACAATTAATTTATTGTGAAATTTCATAATTTCTCATAATTTATTAGTTTATATGATTGAAATAATTTGAAATTTTCACTAAGCTATTATACATTAGTCAGCTATAATTTGAAGCTGAATTCTCAATATTAATTTTCATGAATTTTGCACTAAAACTTTCCTCTCTTATAGGAATTCTTAAGATGAGATACCTTTGATGGGATTTTATGTGAAGATAAATGAGAGATCCTGTTATTTTTTATGTGCATAAAAGCTAAGAGTGGAGTTTAACATGGGGCAAAGGAACATTCAATAAAGAATAAATATTTAAACTAATAAGTATTATAGTTATATTAATAAATTAAGAGTAAGATTAAGCTCTATAGTGTAAGTGGAAAAAACGTATTATTTACATCTGTCTAGGGTTTCTCTGTTTATCCCTGGTTGTCCTGGAAATCACTCTGTAGACCAGGCTGGCCTCAAACTCAGAAATCTGCCTGCCTCTGCCTCCTAAGTGCTGGGATTAAAGGCGAGCACCACCACTGCCTGGCTTGGATTACTGCTTTCTTAGAGGTTAATTTCTTGCGCTCTTTTTATATTTTGGATATTAGCCTTCTATCAGATGTAGGGTTACTGGAGAATTTTTTTAAAACAATCTGTTTGTTAAATATTGTTTTTTAAAAATTTGTTCTATTGACTGTGTCTTTTGCCTTACAGAATCTGTTCAGTCTTATGAGGTCCCATTTATCAATTGTTGCTCTTAGGGCATAAGCCTTAGAAAATTTAAATCTCCCCTTGTGCTGATGAGTTGGAGACTCTTTGCACTTTCTCTTCTATTACATTAATTATATTTGATTTTATGTTGAGGTCCTTGATTCACTTGAATTTGATGTTTGTGCAAGAGGATAAAGGAGGATCTTTTCTCATTCTTCTAAATACAGACCACCAAGTAGTCCAGCACCATTTATTGGAATTTTTTTCTTTTTATACTTGTGTTTTTGACATCTTTGTCAAAAGTTCAAGTATCCATAGTTGTGGAGCAAGGGGCTATACACAGACAGCCTGGTCTCCAGTTGAGCTTTGGTCTTGAACCCTGGTGGGACCCTGTGGATGGTAATTTCCACCTACATGGGACAGACGGCATTCTATCATGTCTCCTGGACCCCTGGCTCCTGTTGAAGTTACCACCTCCACAGAGGCATGTGGCTATCAGTCACGTAGGAATAGCACCAAGCCTTCCCACATGCAAATAAGGTTTTCCCCAAACTCTCAGCTCAAGTCAATGAGAGGTACCTGCTGTATAACCCTGAATCACCCCCAGAACTGTATATAAATCCATCTAGGGAATTAAAGGTTCATGAGAACTACTCCTTCATCTGAGTCTTTTGTTCCAAGAGCTGTATGTAACACTTGGGAAGAAATATTCTCTCCCGAAGAACCACCTGAGGTCCTACTGCATTTCTCACTGGATAGTTGCCTTCTCATCAGCCCAGTCTGACCCTACTCAGTTCAGAGCGGCTCCAGAGTTACTGAGGGACCTGGAAGGCACTGAAGAGACTTTGTCTCCCTGCCTGCACTCGCTTCCCTTTGCTGGAACCCTCGCACCAGGCCTGGACAGAGATCTCCTTGTCAAACCTCTGGTACCCAGGCCCACATCTGGTGCCCCACGTGGGGCTTCCTCTATGAGTTTTGAAGGTATTTTGCTTTTACAGATTGGAGAATGGAGAGAGAGAGAGAGAGAGAGAGAGAGATACCACATTTGAGGGGGGAGGCAGAGGAGCAGATGGATTAATTTTTCCTCTGAGGCATAAGGAGGCAGGAGTGGGTAGATGGATTTTATGTCTCTTATTGGGTAAGGGCTGTGACATCTGAAATGGAATAGTTTCTAAGACCTTGATCTTTGGATTCATTCATCTGACTGAGGGTGCTCAGCAGCTGTTACTATTAGTCTGTCTTATTTTAGATGGCCCTGTGCACTGCCTAACTGTGGCTAAGATTGACCAAAAAAATCACGGGAGGGTTTTTTTTGTTTTTTTGTTTTTTTGTTTTTTTTCCTTCTCAGGTATCTTTGTTTTTGATGAGAGAAGCCACTCTGTTCCATGAGTGCGGACTATAAATATTATCATTGACTATGCATGGCACTATCTGAAGGACTTCCTCCCAAAATAAGGAGGCTTGGTTTTTGGCTATCTTTATTCCTCAGTGTTTTAGTATGACACGTGTTTCTCTGGCCTGTGGTGATATTTTATGTGATAGTGAGTTGCCCATGATAGAAAAGAAGTGCTGTGCAATGGAACCTTCCATTGGTCTTTTTGGCTTTGGAGGGTTCCAGAGAAGTCCAAAAATCTAAGCCTTCTGACGGATTTAAGAACTGGCAGCCGCCCTGTAGCTTTTACATGGCTACTGCATTACCAGGTTTTCTTTGTTTTAAGGAGAAGTTAGATAGAGCGTCTTTGCCAATGCCCATTGCAGGCTATCGGGATTTAGACAAAGGTCAGAGGGACCTTCGGCCAGCACTAGAGAGGATCTCTGGCCAGGAGGCTTCAATTGTCCCTTCAGCTTGTCTAAAAGCACAGTAGGGAAAGACAGATTGTTTTCAGAGGTGTGAGGGCTCACCTTCCCTCAGTATCCATTAGGCGTGTCTGTTCAAGCCCCATGTCCAGGAGCCAGATGTGGGCCTGGGTAGGTTTACTTCTGGATCATCCATTCTATTCAACTGATTGAATTGTCTGTCACTGTACCAATACCATGTGATCTTTGTTATTTTTTCTTTTTTTAGTACAGCTAGAGGTAAGACATAATAATGCCAACTAAAGGTCTTTTATAGTTGAGAATTTTTTGGCTATGATGAATTCTTTGTCCAGATGAAGTTGAAAATTGCCCTTCCCATGTCTTTGAAGAATTGTGTTGGAATTTTGGCAGGGATTCCATTGAATCTGTAGATTGCTTTTGGCACAATGGTCACTTTTACTATGTAATCATACCAATCCAGTAGCATAGTAGATCTTTCCATTTTCTGAGGTTGTCTTCAACTTCTTTAAGAGATTGAAGTTCTCATACTGATCTTTCACTTTCTGGGTAAGAATTACAACATGATATTTGTGTTATTTTAAAGATTGTTGATTCAATAATTACATTCTTAGCCTCATGACCATTTGAATAGAGGGAGGCTGGTGATTCGTTTGAGTTAATTTTATTGTCTGCTACTTTGTTGAGGTTATTTCCCAGCTACAGAAGTTTAAGTGGAATTTTGGGATTTGTCTGAATACTATCATATTATCTGCAAATAGTGAAACAATGATTTCTTCCATTTCAATTAGTAAGTTGAAGAAGATAATTTTTTTGTTTTTTAATGTATTTAGCTAGAACTATAATAGAGTCGGCACAACTTTGTCTTTTCCCTGACTTTAGTATGATTGATATTAATTTCTCCCCATTTATTTATTCATTTTGATGTTGGATGTTGTTTTATATATATTACTTTTATTATGCCTTGAATTCCTGATCACTCCAAACACTTAACATGAAGGGGTGTTGGATGTAATCAAAGGTTCTTTCAGAATCTAATCAGAATATCATGTGATTTTTCCTTTAGCTTGTTTACACAGTGTATTATGTTGATACATTTTCTTATATTGAATAATCACTCCATCACTGGGGATAAACATACTTGATAATTGGGAGTGATAATTTTGATGTGTTCTTGAGTTTGGCATATGGGAATTTTATTGAGTACTTTTGCATAGAAATTCATAAACAATGCCAGGCTGAAGTTCTGTTTCTTTCTTGGGTATTTGTGGGGTTTAGCTGTCAGAGTAATTGTGGCCTCATAAAATGAATTAGTGTACTTTGTTGTTTTTTTTCAAGGAATAGTTTCAGGGGTACTGGTATTAGGTCTTATTTGAAGGTGTGATAGAATTCTGCACTAAAATAATCTGGCCCTGGGCAGTATTTGCTTAGGCAATTTTTAATTACTACTATTAATTCCTTAGCAGTTATGAAAGTGTTTCAGTATTTTGCCTGATAACATTATGCTGCTACATGATATCTGTCTAGAAATCACCAATTTCATCTACATTTTCCAGTTATCATGAGTATAGTCATTTGTAGTAATCTATGATGATTTTGTTAATTCCTTTGATTTCTGTTATGTCTCTTTTTATTTCATATTATGTTTAAATGAAACTGTCTATATGCTTTTTCTTTAGATTTTCTAAGGTTTTATTTTCTCAAAGGAACAACTCTTAGGTTTTTTTTCTTTTTTTTTTTTTTTTTTGATTCTTTGTACTGATCTCTTTGGCTCTCACTGGCTGACTTCAGCTATTTAATTGATTTCCTGCCCTCTACTCTTCTTGGGTATGTATCTTATAGTTCTTGAGCTTTCAGAAGAGCTACGAAGCTGCTATATTAGGATTTCTCCAATTTCTATACAAAGGCACTTAGTACTTTAAATTATCCTCTTATCACTGCTTTCATTGTGTCTCACATGTTTGGGGATGCTATGACTTCATTTTCATTTTATGAAGACATTAACTTCTTCTTTTATTTCTTCTCTGATGAGTTGGTACCATGAGGTACTAATAAGAAGGTATATTCTTTATAAGTGGCTGAAGAACAACTTAGGACATATAGATGCCACTCAGGAAAAAAAAAATGAATCAGGCATTTTGTGTTTGCAGCACAGTTTACTGCTCAGTATGAAACTGTATTCACAATAGTGTTAAATAAATGGATAATTCACAAGGGACCATGAGACCAGTATGGAATTACAGTGGCTTTTCTAAGCCATTTCATGCATCAAGATCTCTGTAATGTAGGAAAGACATTGGTTGATTAAGTGATCATAGAAAATGGGGAAATACTTCTGTTTGTGTTACTGGAAATCTAATGAGAGAACATTTTTGTCAATATGGAGTTTCTAAGAAGAAAAATGATTTTAAAAAGTCTAATTTTGTTCAGTGAAGCTTCTAAGGAACATTTCAATTCCTGGGAAATAATTCTCATTTGATATCCATAATAGAACAACTAAAGAAAAATAAAGTATCTTCAAAACTTAAGCAATTGCCTCCCTGCCCAGTATGAAAAGGTTATATTTCCTTCCAAAAAAAAAAAAAAAAGGTTATAATACCAGTGGAAATATTTTGCCAGCCATCCTGTAGTGAAAAGAGTGGCAATAGGTTCAGGAAAAATGATATTCCAGTGCAACTCTGATCCAGGTAATAAGCAATTACTACAGGATAGAACATGGCCATATTGATCATTGTTGCTCAATAGGTAGTAGGTGATTCATTGAGGCTTCCTGAATTGAGATGGTGATATGAAGGAAGGTTCTATGGAAGAAATTAAAGATTAAATTAAGTTTAATTTCTAACAAAGAAAGTCTGAAGATTAGAGAGAACTTGTTAAGTTAGTACTGCCTATCAATGCTTTGTAAGAAAACTTGATATTTGCAGCAAAGCAATTGATAGAAGTTGTTCAAATTCATTATCTTGTTAGCTGTAAATTTCTGGGATGTGACCTTTGCTGAAAAGTGAGTACAATAGATTTGAGTAGATTAGATTCCTGTGAATTATTTTTCAGAGAACTACAAGAAACAACACAAATTATAAAAACTGGTCTCACTTTTCTGCCAAGACTAGATGGTAAAACCCTTTGGATAAAAATAATTCATTTGCAGGCTTTGACTGAAGGACATGAATCAATTACACTGGCTGTAGACTGGGAACTTATATTACTGCTTTAATTTTGACAATGCATGTTAAACTAAAGTAACTATATAACAGAGTCTGATATCAAGGATAATACCAATTCTTTTCAAATTGGATTCAATGCACACTTAACCAGAGGGATGTTAAGTCAGATGCTGTAACCTAGAACAAAAACCTGAGGATGTGTAAGCTACTTCTGTGGCTTTTTTCAGTTGATGTGCTATGCCTCTGAAACTCTTCTTTAAATTATGTGTGCATACACTTATACTTTTATTGTCATCCTCAAGTTATAATGGTGAAGATCTTGAAAACAAGTGTTTATTACTATGACATTTTGACTTATTATTTTAGCCATTTTTTGACATGTATAATCATTTCCTGTAAGGTAAAGTGATGACTGCTGAAAGGAAGCAGAAAGAATATAAAAAAGATAGGAAGTGCTGGAATAATTGGTGATATTTCCAATGACCAGAAAGTTACTTAGGCATGAAGGTAAACATAAGGAACTCTTATAAGGAAGTCCCTGAAACTTGTCATACTCACTAGGCCCCTCCTTGTTAAAGAAGTCACTAAAAGCTGAGAGTCCTTCTCAGAGAAAATATCCTTAAGAATTCTCATTCTCTCTCTCTCTTCCTTTGTAAATTTGATTTTTTTATTTACATTTCAAATACTATCCACTTTTCTAGTTTCCCCTCCAAAAATGTCCCATCCACTACCCTTATTCCTTACTCAACAACACACCTACACCTTCATCTCTGTCCTGACACTCACCTAAACTGTGGAATTGAGCTTTCATAGGAACAAGCACCTCTCCTCCTCTTGATGTCTGACAAGGCCATTCCAAGCTACATATGCAACTTGAGGCATTGGTCCCTCCATATGTACTCTTTTGTGGGTCCTTTTGTCCGTGGGAGCTCTGAGATTTCTGGTTGGTACATATTGTTCATTCTATGGGCCAACAAAATCCTTCAGCTCCTTCAATCCTTTCTCTAGCTCCTCCATTGGGGACCCAATGTTCAATTCAATGGTTGGTTGTAAACATCTCTGTAATTGTCAGGTAATAGAAGAGATGATAAAGAGATAGGGCTAACAGGGTCCTATCATCAATCACTTGTTGGCCTACACAATAATGTCTGGCTTTGGTACTTGTATATGGGATGCTTCCCCAGGTTGGGCAGTCCCTGGATTGCCTTTCCTTCAGCCTCTGCCAAACATTTTGTCTCTGTATATCCTCTCATGATTATTTGGTTCCCTCTTCTAAGATGGATGAAAGTATACACACTTTGATCTTGCTTTGTGTTGAGCTTTATGTGTTCTGTTAATTTAAATCTTTTGTAATCCCAGCTCATGAATAATATCCACTTATCAGTGAGTGCATACCATGTGTGTTCTTTTGTGATTGGATTATCCCACTCAGGATGATATTTTCCAGCTCAGTCCATTTGCCAAATAATTTCATGAATTCATAGTTTTTAATAGCTGAGTTGTACTCCATTGTGTAAATTTAAATGTACCGCATTTTCTGTATCCATTCCTCTGTTGAAGGACATCTGCAATCTCTCCAGGTTCAGGCAATTATAAATATGGTGGTTATGATCGTAGTGGAGCATGTCTTTATTACATTTGGCAACTCTTCTGGGTATATACCCAGGAGAGGCATAGGTGTGTCCTTAGGTAGAACAATGTCCAATTTTCTGAAAAAATGCCAAATTGATTTCCAAAATGTCTGGACTAGCATGCAATCCCACTGACAATGGAAGAGTGTCTCTCTTTCTCCACATCTTCTTCAACTTCTGCTGAATTTTTTAGGCTAGTCATTATGACTGGTGTGAACCATAATCTTAGTGTTGTTTTGATTTGCATTTCCATGATGACTAAAAATGTTGAATATTTCTTTATTTCTCATCCACTCGGTATTCCTCAGTTGTGAATTCTTTCTTTATATCTGTACCACATTTTTAATAGGATTATTTGGTTCTCTGGAGTATATGATCTGGAGTTCTTTGTATATATTGGAAAATAACCTTCTATTCGATGTAGGGTTAGTAAAATTCTTTTCCCAATAAGCTGTTTACCATTTTGTGCTATACTCAAAAAATAAACAGCCAGACAGTAGTGGCACACACCTTTTATCCCAGCACTTGGGAGGCAGAGGTAGGTGAATTTCTGAGTTTGAAAACAGCCTGGTCTACAGAGTGAGATCCAGGACAGCTAGGGCTACATAGAGAAACCCTGTCTCAAAAAAACAATAAAAATATAAAGAAAGAAAGAAAGAGAAAGAAAGAGAGAAAGAAAGAGAGAAAGAAAGAATAAACAGGCTTGGAGGGGGATTAGGGTAAAACCACTTTTTACAATAGTCACAACAATATAAAGTATGTTGGGGTGACTCTAACAAAGCAAATGAAAGATATGTACGACAAGAACTTCAAATTTCTTAAGAAAAAAACTTAAAGATCTCAGAAGATGGAAAGTTCTCCCAGGCTCATAGCTTGACAGCATTAATACAGTAAAAATGGCCATCGTGACCAAAGCAAGCTACAGATTCAATGCAATCCCCATCAAAATTCCAACTCAATTCTTCAGGGAGTAATAAAGAGAAATTTGCAAATTGGCCTAGAATAACAAAAATCACAGGATAGAAAAAGTATTCTGAACAATATAAGAACTTTTGAAGAATCACCATCCCTGACCTCAAGCTGTACTACAGAGCAATTGTGATAAAAAAAACTGTATGGTATTGGTACAGAGATAGGCATGTAGATCAATGGAATAGAATTGAAGACCTAGAAATTTACCCATACTATTATTGTCAACTGATCTTTGACAAGGGTACTAAAATCATCCAGCGAAAAATGGCAGGATTTTCAACAAATGGTGCTGGTTCAATTGGTAATCAGCATGTAGAAGAATACAAATTCATTAATTCTTATCTCTTGTACAAAGTTCAAGTCCAAGTGAATTAAGTAAGCCACATAAAACAAGATGCACTGAAACTAATAGAAAATAAAGTTGTGAAGAGCCTTGAGCACATGGGCACTGGGGGAATTTTCATGAACAGAACACCAATAGATTAAAATGGTTCCTCTTAATGAAGTAGAGTTTCAAAGAAGACACCTGAGGTCTAACAGCCTACCTGTCTCTCAGGAGGTCTGCAGTAACACATGTGAGACTCCCGTCCAAATTTTCATCTGAGCTTATACACTCAGCATATCCAAGCTGATTCTGGACCCACCTGTCATACTCAGGAGCTCAATAGTCCTTATGTTCTGTTTCTCCACCCTCAGATCGTGAGTCTACCAGGAGGTCTGCAGAAACCATAAATACAGCCTTCTGACTCCCAGGAAGACTACTATGACCAGGGACACATTATTTTAGTATATCAACCCCATCTACTATAATGGCAGAACCTGTCCATGGAGCACAGAGCCTTCATGTCTCCCAGAGGTTAACATGGAAAGGAACACATGAGGTATGCCCCAACCAGGTACATAGAAGGTCATCAAGAACCAGAGACACAGGAGGTCTCCACACCTTCAACCAGGGACAAAATTGACTCCCTTCCAGGAGAACAGCTCAAACACATGTCACCGGGCATAAACTGCCTCCAAAGAGGCCAGCTCTTGTCAGAGGAATCTGGGCAAGATAACACCAGGGATAACTAAATGGAGACAGGTATGTGTCCTAACATAAGTGATGGAAACCAATGCAATTTAGCACTGTCAGAACCCAGTTCTTCCACCCAGCAATCTCTTGATCCCCTAATAGACCTGAAAATCCAGTTTCTGACAAAAAGTCCAATCTCATGAAGAGGATTGAGGTCTTTGAGGAGTATATAAATAACTCATTGAAAAAAAAATGCAGGAAAACAGAAGAAAGCAGATGGAAACCCTTAAACAGTAAACAAATACATCCCTTCAAAAAATACAGGAAAATACAAACAAGCAGGTGAAGGAATAGAGCACAATGATCTGAGATGTAAAATTGGAAGTAGTAAAAATAAAGAAATCAGAAATGGAGGCAGTCATGGAGATGGACAACTTAAGGAATAGATTAGGATCTACAGATGCAAGCATCAACAGCAGAATACAAGAGATAGAAAAGAAAATCTCAGCCATAGAGGATACAATAGAAGGTATGGACACATTGGCTAATGATAATACAAGTGACAAAACCTCTTAATCCAAAATAACCAGAATTCTCTAAACAACGTAAAGACAGACCTAAGGATAATAAAAGTAGCAAAGGGTAGGGGTTCCCAGCTCACAGGGCCTGAAAATATCAACAAAATCATAGAAGCAAACTTCCCCAGTCTAAAAAAAGAGATGGTCAGAAATGTAAAAGAAGCATACAGATCACCAAAAAAGTTGGACCCCAAAAAATAGTTTTCCTGTCACATAATAACCAAAACACTTAATGCTTAGAACAAAGAAAGATTATTAAAATGTGTGATAGAAATCACCAAGTAAAACAAGAAGACAGACCTATCAGATTACAACAGACTTCTCCACAGAGACTCTAAAACCCACATGATCCTGGATAGATGTCAAGCAGACCCTAAGGGAACATAAATGCAAACCCAGGCTAACATACCCAGAAAAACTTTCAATCTCAATAAATGGAGAAATAAAAATATTTCTATGATGAAGTGAAATGTAAACAATATTTTTATGTTTATACAACACTACAGAGGACACTGAAGTGAAAACTCAAAAAAATGAAGTAAAACTACATCCAAGTATCTCTAATATCAATAACTCAATTCCTCAATAAAAAGACACAGGCTAACAGAGTGGATACATAAACAGGACCCAGCATTTCACTGCATACAGGAAATACAACATGGTGACAAAGGGAAATACTATCTTAGAGTAAAAGGCTGGAAAACGTTTTAGAATGCTAAAGATTACTGAATTATGACATGATTATCAATTTTATTAAAAGTAGGAATACCATGCAATACTTTACATTTTATTTACTTTACATTTTTTTTTGCCTTCAGAACTTTTTTATGAGAAAGCATACATGAATTCTGGTGGTGAGAACTTATAAATACATAAGAATTGTAGTAACTGACCTTAAGTTATAATTATCTTATAAATATAATGTAAATGTAAATATCTCATAGACAATCTGTGAACCCAGCTGAGAGAGCACAAAAAGGGAGCAAAGAAAAATCTAAAGACTTGTATAAATACACCTAAGAATGTATTTATATGTAGGAGGGAAGTAGTACATGTATCAGAACTGCAAAATATCAAGATAAGGAAATAAGAAGAAATGCTATTGTATTTTCAGGATAACTATTCTTAATTTTGTTAAGGTGATAGATAGTCTAGGGATCCATTAAGAAGGGCACAGACATAACCAGAATGTGATATTCCTATTAAGATGAAAAATATGCCTTTAAAATATGACCTAAGATAGAAAACCACAGATTTCTGATTATTAGGCATGGCTTAGGAACAAGTTAAGCAAAAGCAGATTATGCTCTGGGACGCTCTGTTTAATTCCAGCTTCATACATTGCCAAAGCTCCAAAGATCTCTCATTCAATGAGGCTCACATGCTGTTTAGCAAATTAATCTTTTGAATATTTAAATCTGGCTTCTTTTGGTTTATTCTTCTTGTTGTCGATTTTTAATTTGCAAGGTCACTTTGTACTTTTTGCCAGTGCTCAGCATATCCTAATTTTCCCAAGGAACACTTGAGTACAAAACCATTACTTAAGACCCAGTCTTAATGCCCTTGACTTAGGAGGCTCCCTGGCAAGCCAAGGCTGCAGAACTAAGAGACAAAGCTGCTGTATCTGGTTGCCTGGGGTAGCCGACTTGCCTTGCATATGTGAAGATATTAAGTTCCTGGCCAGTTAATTAAAAAGAGCTTCTTCATGTGTCAACAATGTGGAGCCAAGTCCATACACAGGGCTCAGCTACTCTTGTTTCAGGAAACAACGCTCTCCAGGTTTCACACACACTTTTCAAATCAGTTCCTTTTCTGAAAGGAAACTACTTGTCACCTGTACACTTCCGGCTAATAAAATCATTTTTACTCAAAACATAATGTTGATTTCATCCAAAAGGCTATTTTCTTTTTTTTCCATTTTTTATTAGGTATTTTCCTCATTTACATTTCCAATGCTATCCCTAAAGTCCCCTATACCTTTTACATTCTAATCACAGCCTTCATTCCTCATCTTCTGTCAGTCCCATTCTTACAAATCCATGCACCTAATACTCCCTCCCCTTCCCATCAGAAAAGGACAGCATACCCTTGAATACTGCTCCATCATATGCTATCTATTCAAAGCAGGACTAGTGCTGAGGCCCAGTGTGGCACTCCAAAAAGGGGAAAGAAATCCAATAGCAGGGAACAAAGATGGCAAAAGATGTTGCTCAAATTATGAAAGGACCCAGATGAAGACCAAGCTATCCATTTGCTATTTATGTGTAGGTAGCCTAATTCCAACCTCAGCATGCTCTCCAGTTGGTGGGGTAGCTTTCCAGATTTCATAGAGGTCTAGGATATTTGCCTCTGTAGTTGTTCTTGTAGTGTCATTCTTCTAGCTCACCTATGTCCATTCTAAACTTTCTAGAATACTCCCTAAACTCATCCTGATATTTGCTGTGGGTTTCTCCATCTATTTCCATCTGCTGCTATATGGAGCTTCTCATTAGAAAGTTATGCTATGTTCCTGTTTGCAAACATAACTATTAATACTGGCAGACTTTGGCTCAATCATATAACTTTGGAAAAACATTGGTTGGCAATTCCTGCAGACTCTGCTCCATCTCTATCCCTGCAAACAAGCATGAAAAATATTTGGTTGAAGGTTTCCTGGGTAGATTGATGGTTCTTTTCTTCCTCTAAAAGTTGTGCCTAACTACAGCTGGTAGCCAATTATGTTTCTATATCCCATTCTTCTTAGAATCCCAGTTAGGGTCATAATTGTATATTCCCTGAATCCTCACCCTTCCCAAGCCTCCAGCTTGTCCCAGAGCAGCCCCTCATCAATTTCCATTCTCAATCCCATTCCTCTCTGACCCCTCTCCCCATAGTTTCTCACAAACTCTGTAGCCCCTTACTTCCTCTCCTATATCTTTATCTCTTAATTGACTTCCTAAGACTATTTAGTGGCATCATCTGTGTAATATTTGTACATCCTCATTTGGAATGTCCTCATTACCAAGTTTCTTTGGGTCAGTGAATTGTAGCATGATTATGCTTAAATTTATGGCTAATGTCTTCCATATTGATTTCCATATTTTCTCTAAGTTCATACTCACATCAGAAATGGAGGTTTATTCCCCTTGACCCAAATCTTAAGAATATGAGTAACTACATGCATTATTATTATTATTATTATTATTATTATTATTATTTAAATGTATATGCAAAATGTTTTTATTGCATACTTTCTTTCTGTACATTCCATATTTCATATTAGTGAGCAGTTATTTACAGAATCACAAAACACACCATAACAACCCAGCATGAAAATAATCACACAAAACTGGGAATGTTATACATTGCACAACCTTCAGTGCACTTAAAAGTTTAGAGACAGCATGTAATTTTCAAAGAACTCTGGTCTAAACTTCTGCAAGGAAGATTTGTGTGTTTCTCCTCCCAGGAAAGTGGTATAAACTAGGAATCTTTGCTTCTCTTCTTCACTAAACTGTTTGTTTTCACTATCTTTACCAATTGCTATGAGTTGACCCTGGCAGTAACACTGAAGTATGGATTCAAACACATCTACTAACAAAAGAGCGTCACTCACATATCACATCTTCTTAGGAGAACCACAGAAATAGCTTCTCTAGCCAAAATCTTTTCTTCTTCCTTACAGCACCAGGATTTAACTCCCTCTTGCGGAGAGGGCATTGAATGCAACTGGAAGATACTTGGTCTTATCCGTGACACCTGAGTCAAGATTACATAGGCAGACGTAACATGCCTGTTATGAGGGTTGTTTAGTATGTAGTGTTTTAGGCCAAGCAAAAATGTTGGTGGTGGTTCACCAATAGAATTTATTTCCTTCCCTCCCTGACAATGTAAAAAAAAAAAAAAAAAGAAAAAAGAAAAAAACAAGTCAACATGCTAGGAATTTTCAGACTAGTCCCATATTAAATTATTCATATCCTAAAATCAAAGAATCCAAGTGCTGTGTCCTTAGTCAAAGGATTTTTCCATATAGTCTTGGCATAACAGAAAAAGTACTTACTACTAACGAATTTTATAATTTGTGTTGTTTAGAAGCATCCTTGGTTATTCCCGTTGGTACCAGCGCAGTGCCATCTTGGATGTGAACTGCACAGACTGTCCCATGGTCCCCAAGGGACTCTCCATGAATCAGACACCCTAACACACCCAGGACTTGGGGGTCACTGGTGAGTGTAACACAATATCTGTTCCAAAACAACCCAAAGGGGCTTGTGCCAGCAAGAATAGGGACACAAGAAACCCACCCAACCAGCGGCTGTTGATCAGGTCGGCACCATCCCTGTGCTACCTTGAACATGAACTTGGCAGACAGTCCCACAGACCACAGAGGACTCTCTATGCCACAGGTACTCTAGTACACCCAGGATCTTAGTATAACTGTGTAGAGTCTGCATCCAGAGAGAGGTCTGACCCTGTGACACAGGTGAGAGTGCCACCTTGTATCCAGGGACTCTTAGAGACCACTGTGCACAAGAGAGCCTGAGGGTGCAGAACCAGCAGATCTTCTTGAACATTGTCCCTTCAGGCCTTCATCTTCAGCCAGGAGGTAGATCTGCGCTCCAGATCTCAGTGCACCTTCTCTGCAAGAGAAGAGCTTGCCTGACGACTGGGACTCAGGAGAGAGTTAGACTCTCAGTAGTACTGAGAGAGGCTAACAGAATCACAGGAGGAGCAAGCTCCAGCCAGAGATAGCAAGAATATCAAACATCAGAGTTTACCAGATGGCAAAAGGCAAATGTAAGAATTATACTAACAAAAACCAAGACCACTCAACATCATCAGAACACAGTATGAACAACACAGCAAGTCTTGGAAATCCCAGCAAACCCGAAAAGCAAGATTCGGATATAAAATCATATCTTGTAATGCTGGTAGATGACTTTAAGAAGGGCATTAATTAAAAAAAAAAGAAGGGCATTAATAACTCAAAAAATATAGGAGAACACTGCTAAATGGTTAGAAGTCTTTAAAGAGGAAGAACAAAACTCCTTCAAAGAATTACAAGAAAACACTGCCAAACAGGTATAAGTCCTTAAAGAGGAAACACAAAAATCCTTTAAGGAACTATAGGAAAACACAACCAAGCAGGTGATGGAATTGAACAAAACCATCCAAGATTTAACAATGGAAGTAATATCGATAAAGAAAACCCAAAAGGAGACAACTCTGGAGATAGAAAACCTAGGAAAGAAATCAGGAACCATAGATTCGAGCATCAGCAACAGGAGACAAGAGATGGAAGAGAGAATCTCAGGTGCTAAAGATTCCATAGAAAACATGGACACAACAATCAAAGAAAATGCAAAAAGATCCTAACTCAAAACATCCAGGAAATCCAGGACACAATGAGAAAACCAAGCTTAAGGATAATAGGTTTAGATGAGAATGAAGATTGCCAACTTAAAGGTCCAATAACTATTTTCAACAAAATTATAGAAGAAAACTCCCATAACCTAAAGAAAGAGATGCCCATGAACATATAAGAAGCCTACAGAACTACAAATAGACTGGAACAGAAAAGAAATTCCTCCTGAAATATAATAATCAGAACAACAAATTTACTAAATAATGGTAGAATATTAAAAGCAGTAAGGGAAAAAGGCCAAATAACATATAAAGGCAGACCTAATAGAATTATACCAGACTTCTCACCAGAGACTATGAAAGTCAGATGATCCCGGAGTGATGTTACACAGATCCTAAGAGAACACAAATACCAGCACAGGCTACTTTACCCAGCAAAACTCTCAATTACCATAGATGGAGAAACCAAAGTATCCAATGACAAAACCAAATTCACACAGTATCATACCATGAATCCAGCCTTCCAAAGAATAATAAAGAGAAAACTCCAACATTAGGAGGGAAAGGATTCAATAGAAAAAGCAAGAAAGTAATGCTTCAACAAACCTAAAAGAAGGTAGCCACAAGAACAGAATCCTAAATGTAACAACAAATATAACAGGAAACAACACTTACTTTTCTTTAATATCTCTTAATATCAATGGACTCAATTACCCAATAACAAGACATAGATAGACTAACAGACTGTCAACATAAATAAGACCCAACATTTTTCTCAATGCAGGAAACCCACCTCAGGGACTAAGACAGACTCTATCTCAGAGTAAAAGGATGGAAAACAATTTTCCAAATACACAGTCTGAAGAAACAACCTGGAGTAGCCATTCTAATATTGAATAAAATCGACTTCCAATCCAGTTATCAAAACAGACAAGGCAGGACACTTAATATTCATCGAAGTTAAAATCTTCCAAGATGAACTCTCAATTCTGAATAATTTTTGCTCCAAATGAAAGGGCATCCACAGTCATTAAGGAAACTTTAATACAGCACAAAGAACACATTGCATCTCACACAATTATAATGTGAGACTTCAACAACACACTCTCATCAATGGACAGATCCTGGAAACAGAAACAAAACAGAGACACTTTAAAACTAACAGAAGTTATGAAACAAATAAATGTAACACATATCTAAAAAATATTTTATCCTAAAACAAAAGCATACACCTTCTTCTCATCACCCCATGGCATCTTGTAAAATATTGATCTTATACTTGTCACAAAACACGATTTAACAGATACAAAAATATTGAAATTTTCCCATGCATCCTATCAGAATCACCATGGACTGAGGCTGATCTTCAATGACAACATAAATAATAAAAAGCCAACATTCATGTTGAAGCTGAACAACACTCTACTCAAGAAAAAAACTTGGTAAAGGAAGAAATAAAGACGGAGATTAAAGAATTTTTAGTGTTTGGTAAAAATGAAGCCACAACATACCCAAACTTATTGGACACAATGAAAGCAGTCCTAAGAGGAAAACTCGAAACTCTGAGTGCCCATCAAAAGAAACTAGAGAGAACATACACTAGCAGCTTAACAGCACACCTAAAAGTTCTAGAACAAAAGGAAGCAAATTCAACCAAGATGAGTAGAAGGCAGGAAATAAACTTGGGGCTGAAATCAAGCAGGTAGAAACAAATAGAACTATACAAAGAATCAACCAAACCAGGATCTGGTTCATTGTGGAAACCAACAAGATAGAAAAACCCTTAGCCATTCTAACTAGTGGGTGCAGGGAGAGTATGCTAATTAACAGAATCAGAAATAAAAAAGGAGACACAACAACAGAACCTGAGGAAAACCACAACATCATTAGATACTCCTACAAAAGGCTATACTCAACAAAACTGGAAAACTTGGACGAAATGGACAATTTCCTAAAAGGATACGAGGTACCAAATTAAAATCAGGATCAGATTAATGATCTAAACAGTCTCATTTACCATAAAGAAATAGAAGCTGTAATTAATAGTCTCCAAAACAAACAAATAACAACAGGACCAGATGGGTTTAGTGCGGGTGTTCTATCAGACCTTCAAAGAAGACTTAATTCCAATTCTCCTCAATTATTTCACAAAATAGAAACAGAAGGTACTCTACCTAATTCATTCTATGAAGCCACAATTACTCTTGATATCTAAACCATATATAGGCCCAACAAAGAAAGAGAACTTCAGACCAAATCCCCTATGAATGTTGATGCATAATATTCAATAAAATTCTCACAAACTGAATCCAAAAACACATCAAAATGATTATCCATCATAATCAAGTAGGCCTCAAGCCAGGGAAGTAGGGATGGTTGACTACATGGAAATCCATCAACATAATCCACTATAAAAAAAAGCAAAACTCATAGACAAAAATCACATGATCATCTTGTTAGATACTGAGAATTCATTTGACAAAATTCCACGCCCATTCATGACAAAAATCTTGGAAAGATCAGGAATTCAAGATCCATACATGAACATAGTAAAAGCAATATACGGCAAACCAGTAGCCAACATGAAACTAAATGGAGAGAAACTTGAAGCAATCCAACTAAACTCAGGGACTAACTGTCGCATCTGCTCTCGACCAGCAAGAACGAATGGACCACGAGTCCTTCTAACAGAAGTTTATTCAGTCCTGTTTCTTCTTGTTTATATCTCCCCCACCCCCACCCCGAGCCTCTTACTCTTAAATACTCTCAGTTCTCATCCACGCACAGCAGGCCACGCCACCTCACCAGGCACGCAGCTTCAGCTAATCAGGGCAGCAGGGGCATATCTCCGCCAAATGGATTCACCAGTATCCTGGTACACTTGCGCAGCTCTCAAGATGTTTGTGGTTTATATGAGGAAGTCAGGTGCAAGTCATACGACTTAGCTGCAGTCCCTGGCGCCTTTGGGACTGCCGCCACAACTGCTCCCCATATCTCCCCTTTTTCTTTTTTGGCAGAGAGAATGTCTGTAGATAGCCCCCCGCAGCCATGCCCCTTACCCGTCCTTGGGAGACAAACAGCATTGGTTTGATCCCTGTCTTAGGTTGGTGACATGCCCAGGGAGTCTTATCACTGACTACCTCTCTATCATGCCAAGCCACACCTGGGGAGATTGTTTTGCTTGCGGCAGGTGCATCAAAAGGCCAGGATGTTGATTAATCTATGGCCAGATCTTAATTGCTGCAAGCAAGCCTCATGTGTGAAGGTAGAGGTCTGATCCCCAGTGTGCAAGCATAGGGGCCCTACACAAAACCATCCCTTGGGCTCATCACCCAGAGAGGTCTTGGCCAGCTCCCATGTCCTTTTTCCTGGGGGAAGGGAACTAGGACACTGAACCTTCATGCAATCAGAGTGCCTTCCAGAGGATGCCAACAGCAAGCTATCCTCTGTGCAGTGCTTAGCCTCGCACCCCATGGCATAATGCAGCATTTCTTTTAGAGCGGCAAACTGAATCTGAGGAGATTGTTCCACCTCCACTGCAGCAAAAGCCTACGCTACCATGGCGAAAGTGTGGGCTTGCACACACTGCACCTGACACATGTGCCAAACACACAACACACACACTATTACAAGCATACATCCCAGGGCTCCCATCAGCCCTGAGGCAAGGGATAAACAGTTTGTAAACAAAGTAACTTGAACAGGCAAAGGTACAAAGCAAGGCATCCTAGTCACAACATCCAAATGATATAACGAATATCACTACTACAATTGACATTATTCTTATAAACAATAAACACAAAAGGAGATCACATACAAACAGGCATAGCCAGAAAAGAAACATTCCTTCCTCCAGCAAATTGAAATACAGAAGTTTCAAACACATTAGAACCATTCCAATAATTCCAATCCAATTAGATTAGAATTATTTCCATGCCCTGGAATGGAAATTGAAATACAGAAGTTTCAAACACATTAGAACCATTCCAATAAAAGTGCAACTACCATTCAACCTCACATAACAACCATACATATAAGGGGCACTGCCCAAGGTGGAAGGGAATCAGGAACACTCCTACAAAAAGGAAAGGGGGGCCCATCTAGGTTGGGAGGGTATAGTGCCAATGCCCTTGGATATATTGGCAGGCCACACCCCTCGAATCCAGGTAGCATTAGTTTTAGTAGATACAGCTGAACACAATCACTCATCTGTGAAATATTTTGAATCATCTGAAAACATAACAATCCCTTTAGCTGAAGCAGCATAGAAAAAAGGCAATTGTAGTGAAGCATTAGATGTAAAGAATTGAGCAAACACTTGAATGCGTCAATGACATGGGTTTCAGGAACACAGCCCCAATGTAGCTCTTCAGTTCTCACTAGCGGGAGCACCTCCAGCCACAGGAACATCCATGTCCTCACAGCTCCACCTGCCCTGAATTGCTCTGGTCAGCCACTCCGGGACCTGCAGCTGTTGTCCATGATCCTGAGGAAACACAAACAGACCCTCTCTCCCAAACCAATAGAGAGCGCTCCTCTCTTACCTGATTCAGCGCCTCATTGCCTCTCTGGAGTTCTGCAACACCTTCAACACGGGTGGGCAATGATTTCCATGCCCTTATGACAATCTGATTCACCTGCTCAAACACCTGCACTGGATATCCTGTCTGTTGTTGTGCAAAGCAACCTTGGCCAAGCAGCATATCCTTATCCCATGCTGGATTTCCTGCAGCAACATTAGCCATTGCCCGTTCATTTGTAAATTCAATAAGGAAGGCTTTCCAATTTAAATACTACCCAGGTGAAAGGCATGCCTTCACCAAGCCTGCCCAATCTGACGGCGTCATGCAGTGTCTATTCAAGGCCTCCACCTGAGCCACAGTATATATAGGAGGCAGTTAAGCCTTATGTCCGCACGGACTCAGCCAAATTCCTGATTACTTTGAAATCCAGAGGCTCTTGATATCTCTGCCCTGCTTGGTCGGTCAAAATAGGATATCCCAGCAAGGAGAATCTACCCTCTCTCCAAACCTCCAGACAGAGGTTTGGTCTGCTTATAGGCGGCTGCAGAGGAGGCATAAGGAGGGGGCACAGAAGCCAATTTGCCTTCCTCCTCCACCTCGGCTCTTTTGTTTTATCCTTTCTGTCCACCTGATAACACTGTGTCTCCTTTTTCTTTTTTCTTTTTAAGCCCTTCTCCTCTTTCGACATACTTTCTTGTTGCTCTGTAAGGATTTTTTGACCTGTCTTGACTGCCTGACAATTCAAACAGTAACAGAGTCCATATATCAGAACAAACAAGACCAAAACTATCAGACCTACCCACAAAGGGTCAATGGGAGAAAAAAGCATAACTACACAGCGAGGATCTATTGATCACTACACTGAGGTTATCACAGTTCCTTAACTTGTCCCAAAACTGTGAACCTTAACTTGTCTCAAAGCCGGGAACCTTAACTTGTCCCAAAACCAGAAACCTTACCGTTACTTTGTGCCTGCTTCCTGGCAACTTTATATTCGCCTCTATTTTATCCGAGGTCCTTCCCAAACTCCTGGGGTCGAAAGTTTCTCTCACCGTGAACTTACCCTGCCGGCAACCACTGACTGCTCAAAGTTCTGAACTCGGTGGGGGAGTCGGTTCCCCATACGGGCCACCAATTGTCGCGTCCGCTCTCAACCACCAAGAACGACATGACCATGAGTCCTTCTAACAGCAGTTTATTCAGTCCTGTTTCTTCTTGTTTATATCCCCCACCCCCACCCCGAGCCTCTTACTCTTAAATACTCTCAGTTCTCATCCACGCACAGCAGGCCACGCCACCTCACCAGGCACGCAGCTTCAGCTAATCAGGGCAGCAGGGGCATATCTCCGCCAAATGGATTCACCAGTATCCTGGTACACTTGCGCAGCTCTCAAGATGTTTGTGGTTTATATGAGGAAGTCAGGTGCAAGTCATACGACTTAGCTGCAGTCCCTGGCGCCTTTGGGACTGCCGCCACACCTGCTCCCCACAACTAACCAAGGCTGCCCACTTCCTCCCTACCTATTCAATATAGTACTTGAAATCCTAGCCCAATCAATTAGACGATGAAAGGAGGTCAAGGAGATATAAATTGGAAAAGAAAAAGTCAAAATATCACTCTTTGCAGATGATATATAGTATATGTAAGTGATCCTAAAAATTCCACCAGAGAACCCCTAAACCTGATAAACAGCTTCAGTACAGTAGGCAGATACAAAATTAACTCAAACAAATCAATGGTCTTTCTCTACACAAAGGATAAACAGGGTGAGAAAGAAATTAGGAAAATAACACCCTTCACCATAGTCACAAAATTATAAAATACCTTAGTGTGACTCTAACTAAGGAAGTGGAAGATATGTATGTTAAAAACTTCAAGTCTCTGAAGAAAGAAATCGAAGAAGGTTTCAGAAGATGGAAAGATATTCCATTCTCATGGATTCACAGGATTAATATAGTCAAAATGGCTATCCTGCTAAAAGCAATGTACACATTCAATGCAATCCCCATCAAAATTCCAACTCAATTTTTCACAGAGTTAAATAGGGCAATTTGCAAATTCATCTGGAATATCAAAAAACCTAGGATAGCAAAAACTATTCTCAACAACAAAAGAACCTCTGTGGGAATCATCATAGCTGACCTCAAGCTTATCTACAGAGCAATTGTGATAAAAACTGCATGGTACTGGTACAGCAACAATGGCATAGATTGAAGACCCAGAAATAAACCCACACAGCTATGGTTACCTCATCTTTGACGAAGGAGCTGAAACCATCCAGTGGAAAAAAAAGACAGCATTTTCAACATTTGGTACTGTCTTAACTGGCGGTTATCAAGTAGAAGAATGAGAATTGATCCATTCTTTTCTCCTTGTACTAAGGTCAACTCTATGTAGATCAAGGAACTTCACATAAGACCAGAAACACTGAAACTTATAGAGGATAAAGTGGGGAAAAGCCTCGAAGATATGGGCACAGGGGAAAACTTCCTGACCAGAACAGCAATGACTTTTGCTATAACATCAAGAATCGACAAATGGGACCTCATACGATTGCTAAGCTTCTGTAAGGCTAAAGACACTGTCAATAAGACAAAAAGGCCACCTACATATTGGGAAAGGATCTTTACCAATCCTAAATCTGATAAGGGACAAATATTCAATATATACAAAGAACTCAAGAAGTTGAACTCCAGAAAATCAAATAACCCTATTAAATAATGTGGTACAGAGCTAAAAAAAGAATTATCAGCTGAGGAATATGGAATGGCTGAGAAACACCTGAAAAAATATTCATCATCTTTATTCATCAGGAAAAACCAAATCAAAACACCATGAGATTCCATCTCACACCAGTCAGAATGGCTAAGATCAAATATTCAGGTGATAGCAGATTCTGGCAAGGATGTGGAGAGAGAGGAACACTCTTCCATTGTTGGTGGGATTGCAAACTTTATGACCACTATGGAAATCAGTCTGGTGTTTCCTCAGAAAATTGGACAGAGTACTCCCGGAGGATCCAGCAATACCTCTCCTGGGCATATACCCAGTAGATGTTCCAACTTTTAATAAGGACACATGCTCCACTATGTGCATAGCAGCCTTATTTATAATAGCCAGAAGCTGGAAAGAACCCAGATGTCCCTCAACAGAGGAATGAATACAGAAAATGTGGTACATTTTCACAATGGAGTACCACTCAGCAATTTAAAAAAAAATGAATTCATGAAATTCTTAGGCAAATGGATGCATCTGGAGGGTAACATCCTGAGTCAGGTAACTCAATCACAAAAGAACACACATAGTATGCACTCACTGATAAGAGGATAGAAGTCTGAAAACTTAAAATACCCCAAGAAACAATTTGCAAAACAAATGAAACTCAAGAAGGAAAACCAAAGTGTGGATACTTAGTTCCTTCTTACAATGGGGAACAATGTACCCATGGAAGGAGTTACAGAGACAAATTCCAGAGCTAATATCGAAGGAAAGACCATCTAGAGACTGCCTCACCCAGGGATCCATTCCATATACAACCACCAAACCCAGACACTATTGCATATGCCAGAAAGATTTGGCTGACAAGACTTTGACATAGCTCTGTTTTGTGAGTCTATGCCAATGCCTGTAAAACACAGAAGTAGATGCGCACAGTCATCTATTGAATAGATCACAGGGCCCTTAATGAAGGAGGTAGAGAAAGTACCTAAGGAGCTAAAGGGGTCTGCAACCCTATAGGAGGAACTAACCAGTACCCCCCAGAGCTGTGTCTCTGGTTGCGTATGTAGCAGAGGATGGCCTAGTCGGCCATCAATAGCGGGAGAGGGCCTTGGCATTACAAAGATCATATTCCCCTGTATAGGGGAATACCAGCCCAGGAAGCTGGAATTGGTGGGTTGGGGAGCTGGGCGGGCAGGGGGTGGTGGTGGTATAGGTGGCTTTGGGGACAGCTTTTGAAATGTAAATGAAGAAACTATCTAATAAAAAAAGACTCTGCTACTCAGACCATATAGCTAATCTATTGTGGAGACAGGTTTGAGTAAAAATGACCCATTTCATGATGTTGAATTCATTGTAAGAAAAGGAGCCCTGAGGCAGAAATTAATTTTAATTGAAATGTATGCTTATGTGGGGAATTCCTTTCTTAACTCATAAAGAGCCGGGTGGTTGTTTTCAGAACATATTTACTCAAAAACCAATAATAAAACAAGTTGAGTTGAATAAAGTCTTTAAAACTATGGGGCACAGAGTTAAGCAAAGAATTCTCAACTGAGGAATACTGAGAAGCACCTTAAAAAATGTTCATCATCCTTAATCATCCCGGAAATGCAAATCAAAACAACCCTGGGGGCTGGTGAGATGGCTCAGTGGGTAAGAGCACCTGACTGCTCTTCCAAAGGTCCAGAGTTCAAATCCCAGCAACCACATGGTGGCTCACAACCATCCACAATGAGATCTGGCGCCCTCTTCTGGAGTGTCTGAAGACATCTACAGTGTACTTACATATAATAAATAAATAAATTAAAAAAAAAAACCCTGATATTCCACCTGACATCAGTCAGAATGGCTGAGATGAAAAATTGGTTATAAGAACACATGTTCTACTATGTTCATAGCAGCCTTATTTATAATAGCCAGAAGCTTGAAAGGAACCAGATGTTCCTCGACAGAGGAATGGCTACAGAAATTGTGGTACATTTACACATTGGGTACTCTTCAACTATTGAAAATAATGAACTTATGAAATTCTTAGGCAAATGGATGGATTTGGAGGTTATCATTCTGAGCGAGGCAACCCAAACACAAAAAAACTCACAAGATATGCACTCACTGGTAAGTGAATATTAGCCCAGAAACTTAGAATACCCAAGATACAATTTGCAAAACACATGAAACTCAAGAAGAAGGAAGACCAAAGCGTGGATACTTTGACCCTCCTTAGAATGGGGAGCAAAATAAAAATGTTAGGAGTTACAGAGATAAAGTTTGGAGCTGATACGGAAGGAAGGATCATTCAGAGACTGCCCCTCCCAGGGATCCATCCCATTAACAACCACTAAATCCAGACACTATTGCATATGCCTGAAAGATTTTGGTGACATGACCCTGATATAGCTGTCTCTTGTGAGGCTATGCCAGTGCCTGTCAAATACATAAGTGAATGCTCACAGTCATCTATCTGATGCAACTCAGGGCCCCCAATGGTGGAGCTAGAGAAAGTACCCAAGGCGTTGATGGGATCTATAACCATATAAGAGGAATAGCAATATGAATTAACCTGTACCCCCTGAGCTTGTGTGTGTAGCTCCATATTTAGCAGAAGATGGCCTAATAGGCCATCATTGGGAAAAGAGGCCCTTGGTCTTGCAAAGATTATATGCCCCAATAAAGGGGAATGCCAGGGCCAGGAATCGGGAGTGGGTGGGATGGGGATCAGGGTCCAGGGAGGCTATAGGTGATTTAGGGATAGCATTTGAATTGTAAATGAAGAAAATATCTAATAAAATTGTTTAAATAAAAAGAATATATAATAGTTTAAATAAATAACCTTAAATTTCTATCAATACACATTAATCCACACCAAAGTAAAATATGTAAGACCTGTAGACTTTAGTTTTATAAAATAAATCTATGCCTATATTTATGTATGTGTATATCATCTATATCTAGTATCTATATATGTATCTATATCATCTCTCTCTGTATATATATATATATATGTATATATATATACATACAACAATAAATAACCCTCCTGCACAGTAGCAGCCTAAACCCATCAAATAAACAACATTGATATCTTTTGGATACCCTATAACAATTGGGATATTGGTGAAATGCTGGGAAATCTAGCTGCATCTTTTTTGTCCAGTCTCTGTGTTATGTATTCTGTGTCATCCAAGCATAGTGCTTTCTGTCAAGTCTTTGTGTTGCCCAGTCTCTGTATGATCAATCCTCTGGGCTAGTCCTTTCAATTTGATTTGCATGCATATATTGGACAATCAGAAAGTGAGACAGTCTGTGAATGTGAATAACCTGGGATATTTGCTTTGTGAAGACTTTCATTTCTCAGATGATAAGAACTATTTCTCTGTTCAGATCTAATCTTTATAAGTTTTATTGGTAGTCATGATTTTTTATTCCCTGTAGATACATAAGCATAACCAGATTTACATCATAACACTATTGCACATTTCCATTTTAATATCAGTAACACCTTATAATGTGCAGGTTAACATAGTTCCTCTTTTCTTTTGAAATCCAGTTTTTTCAGCTTTTGTTGTTTCTGTTTCTCCAAAGCTAAGGAATCCCAGAGTTAACAAAACAATATTTATCCTGTCCCTGGGGTTTAATATCTTCCTTTTGGTTTAATAAGCATCTTTTTAAGGTATGATTGGATATTCTTTCTACAAATGCTTTTCCTGTGGGATTGCATGGCATACCAGTAATATGATTTATACTGTAATAGGCAAAGAATTGCTTCACTTTAGTAGATGCATATTGGGGTACATAATCACCCTTAATTTGTACAGGTGCCCCCAAAATTGACATTATACCTACTACTGTGTAATTACACAATCATCCTTTTCCAATCTTGAAGCAGTTGACCATTGAAATTCAGAGTATGTTTAAAGTTTATGGTGGATACACATTTGATTTCCAAATCTGCAAAATAATAAACATCGATCTACCAATTATCACTTCTTTTGACGCCTCTATGGTGGTTACTATGAGCACATAACAGATTATGATTATATAGAGAACACATAGCAATTATTTATTCTTCTTATTATTATTATTATTATTATTATTTCTGTGGCTAGTTAAGAAATTTTGAAAGATTTTTTTTCTTAAACCTTTCCACTTACTATGTATCTCATGAAATTTTTTTGGTTTGTAACATATTATTTTTTAGTAATTCATCAATTTCTTCATTTCCTTTTAGCATTGGACCTTGTAAACTTTTATGACAATGAATATGAGTAATATACAGGGGATAGTTTCTACTTCTACTGTGTTGTAGATAGCCCTGGGGTTAATTATATTTGATATTAATTCCATTCTCCTGTGAGTGGTTATGAAAAGGAATGAGTCAGCACTCAGGTGATTTCATGTAAACCTGCTTACACCTTGTAGTGTCTATTCCTGGTTGTCAACTTGACTACATTTGGAATGAACTACGATCCAGAATTGGAAGGCTCACAAGTGACCCTTATCTGGAGGCTTGGAGATAGAAGTTTCTGATCTGGATCTTGGTATGGAGATCTTGAGGCATAGTGGCTATGGATTCCAGAAGATTAAATCTCCAAGTTCAAGGTCATCTGGTAGTTTCCCCCATAGCCAAGATCCATGGGTCCAGGAATCAAAGGGTGGAAAAGGAAATAGTTCCAGCCACTATCACTTCTAGTGACCCTCTAGGACAATTTTTGCTTCCTATCACCATAACTCTAGGCTCTGCAGGCCTAGAAGTTTTGGCTTCAGAGAGGGGAGTGCTCCTACCAGGAGCTACAACAAACATTCCATTGAACTGTAAGCTCAGACTTCCCCCTGGTCATTTTGGGCTTCTAATGCCCATAAACCCACAGGCTAAAAAAGGAATTACAGTGTTAGGAGGGGAGATAGATCCAGATTACCATGGGGAAATTGGATTACCTCTCAACAATGGAGGTAAGGAAGATTATGTCTGGAATGTAGGAGATCCCTTAGGGAGTCCCATAGTACTACCATGTCCTGTGATTAAAGTCAATGGGAAACTACAGCAGCCTAATCCAAGCAGGATGACAAAGGACACAGACCCATCAGGAATGAAGGTATGGGTCAATCCTCCAAGAAAAGAGCCAAGACCTGCTGAGGTGCTGGCTGAAGTTGCAGGAAATACAGAATGGGTAGTAGAGGAAGGTAGTTATAAATACCAATTAAGGCCATGTAACCAGTTGCAGAAATGAGGAATATAAAATAATATGAATGCCAATGTCTTATTTTGCTAACAAATATATTTGCCTTTCTTCCAATTTCTTTAACATCAATATGTATTTAAGTTGAGACACTATAAGGATGTTCCCAAGGGACATTGCCCCATTGTAAATTTACAAATGGGTTTGCAATTGTACGAGTGACAGTTATATCATATTAGTCATATTCACAAACTTGTTATTGTTTAATGTGAACATGAGATATTATTTGTGTCAAGTTGACAAGGGGGAGATTGTAGTGGCAATTCCTGGTTGTCAACTTGACTACATTTGGAATAAACTACAATCCAGAATTGGAAGGCTCACCAGTGACCCTTATCTGGAGGCTTGGAGTTAGAAATTTCTGATCTGGGTATTGGTATGGAGATCTTGAGGCATAGTGGCTATGGATTCCAGTAGATTAAATCTCTGAGTTCAAGGTCATCCGGGATTAAAGGTGTCATGGAACACACCTTTAATCTGGGCTACACCTTTCATCTGGGATTAAAGGTGTGGTGGTAGGTCTCTTGTACTTTGTAAATTACAAATTAATAATAGTTATGTTCAATTATATCTGAGCTAATACAATATTTTAATTGGACAGAAAGGGGGAAATAGTGTGGATGGCCATGGGGCTAATTATATTTGATGTTAATTCCATTCTCCTGTGAGTGGTTGTGAACAAGGAATGAGTCAGCTCTCAAGTGATCTCCTGTAAATTTGCTTCCACCTTAATTTGTAAAATAAATGAGAGCTGATGATTGGGCAGATAAAAGAGAAGGTAGAGCAGAAGGTGGGGGAGAAGAAGGAGAAAATAGAAGAGGGAGAGGATGTAAAGGAGAAAGATGAAGATAAACAGATCTGAAGCACATGGCCTAGAGAAAATGCAAGTTCTAAGGGGGCTTATAAGCTGTGGAAGATGGTACTGTATTGGTAGATCTGCCCAATCTAGGCACATGACATGTAATCATATTAACTGTGTTGTGTTTTCATTGCTGGGTCTTACTTGGGAGGACATTTACTGTAACACTGATGGCTAACATCCACTTATAAGAGAATCTATACAATGTGCATGTGTTTTGGGTTTGTGTTACCTACGTTTGAATGATATTGTTATAGTTCCATGCATCTGCCTGCAAACTTATGATGTCCTTGTTTTTAATAGTTGAGTAGTATTACAATGTGTAAATGATCCACATTTTCTGTATCCATTTTGGCCTGAAGGGCATGGTTGTTTTCAAGTTCTGGCCAATATGAATAAACGTAGTAGAGCTTTTGGCCTTATGGTATGATGAAAAATCTTTTATGTATCTTCCCAGGAGCGGTATAGTGATGTCTTCAATTTTAATTGATTTGTAGTATTGTTGTACATGCTTGTACTTCCACCAGAAACTGAGGAGTCATCAACATGTGCTGTCATTTTGGTTTTATTATAGTCATTCTGATGAAGGTGAAAGACTCTGAGACTCCCAAAGGGAGGCACTTACTCAAGCCTCGGGTCAGCCGCGCACCCAAGAAGACACTGAGACCGAACTTAAGATGTATAGAGAGTAAGATTTAATACAGCAACGACAAGAAAGCACATAAAAAAGCACATATACCAGATATCTGGGGTCGAAACTCATGCAGCCAGCAAGGTGCAGAGGAGAATCGACCATTGGCCCAGACTTGTCATAGGCTTTTATGGGAGAAGGGTAAGGGGGGAGCAGGGCAGGGAAGGTACAAATTTGCGTCACTAAGGTGTTCTGCCAAGGGGCTTTACATAACCAAGGGGTCGTGTCCTATATTTTGGCAATGTACTTGATCTATTGGAACATTCTGGGGTAGTACCAGGAGGCCCCTATCTCAAAAATGTTCTTGGCATAGTCTTCAGTTAGGAGGGGTAGGACTAGGTTTGTTCGTTCCAGGAGACCCTTATCTCAGAAATGCTCCTGGAACCGTTCTCACTTGGGAGGGGGTCGGACTCTGGGGTGAAGAGCTCAAGAATGTACTCTGAGGTAAAAAGTTTAGGTGTGTTCCAGGAACAATCTCTAGATGGGAGGGGTAAGAGAACTCTGAGCTGAAGAGTTCATGGAGAGTTCAGGTGTCCAGTAATTTTCCTCTTTCATTCCCCCCTTCTTCTAGTGAATAATTCTAATCTTAGAATTTCAGATACTGCATTTACTCTATTTTAACATGGGAACAAAAACAAAACAAGAAGCATTAGTAAACAGAACTAGGCAGGGGCCCTTTTAGCGAGGCTGGAGGGTCTGGGCATGATGCAGGTGCACGTAGATCAGATCTCTGGCTGGAACTGGTGAGATGTCCTTGGGGTACTCAGCTCACTCACTGTCTCGGCTGTTGGGATCCCTGGCGCGATGTCGTCCGCGTACTCAGTCCAATCCTTTTCAGTTGTGACCAGACCACCTACAAGCCTTTTAACTTAGCATACAGATCATTATTATAACAACATAGGTTTAAACACATCATTTGAGACTATGATGGGCATAGGAGTTTCATAAAGGATCTTAAACAGAGTAAAACTGAATCAAGAAATAGGGCATAGGGAAGGAACACCAAGTCTGTGCCAGTCTCCACGATTAATTTTATCAAGGTCTGTCTTAGAGTTTTAAACTAATAGGTTTAAACACATCATTTGAGACTATGATGGGCATAGGAGTTTCATAAAGGATCTTAAACAGAGTAAAACTGAATCAAGAAATAGGGCATAGGGAAGGAACACCAAGTCTGTGCCAGTCTCCACGATTAATTTTATCAAGGTCTGTCTTAGAGTTTTAAACTAATTTTTATCTATCCTGAGCTCTGAGGTCTATACACACAATGTAATTTTTATTTGACCTCTAAATGCTTGGCCACACCCTGACTTACCTGGGCAACAAAGCAGGGCCATTATCTGACACTATTGCTTTTGGCACTCTGAACCTTGGAAAAATTTTCTTTAATAATCTTCTTGATGACTATGTGAGCAGTCTCATTTATCTATATTGAGAACGTCTTTTTCTGCAGATGTCAACAGCTTTCTTTGTTTGTATATTGTTCCATACAGTGGCAAAAGCATACCTGCTGTCAGTGTAGACTTTTCTTGTTGTCAACTTTCTGGGCTGAAGTCCCTTTAGGGAGGCTGCTGGCCTAGATCACTTGCTTTTTTGTCCACCGCTGCACTGCTGTCCCCGCCTTCCGCTTACCTTTAACCATGAGGCTACTGCCATCCGTGTACCAGTTAACTTTCAGGCCAAGGCTGATTTGATCTTTACCTGCCGAGGTAAGTAGCCCCCTCTGTTGGTAGATGGTCCCATGGATATGAGCTGCTTTCCATCTACTACTGCTGCTCCTGTGTCAAAGCTGCTGCCATCTGTGTACCAGGCAGGCACACCTGGCCAAGGCTGATCAGTCAGATCTCTCCTTGTTCCAGTTTTTTTCAGCCAGGACATCAGCACATTGATGTACAGGAGTGGAGTCATCCGCCAAGGAGCAGCAAACTCTGGTAGTGGGTATAGTCACATGCTGACCCAGAGTAAGCTTGTCAGGGCCCCAGAATCTGAGTCAAAACCCCGCGGGCTACTCCAGCCCGCTCATCAACATATAGGGTAAAAGGCTCAGTCAAATCTGGCAAAGCCAGGGCGGGGGCTGCAAGCAAGGCTGCCTTTATGCTGTCAAAGGCTTTTTGGTGTTCCTCAGTCCAGGTGAATGGGACTTTTTCTTTTCAGAGTCTGCAAAAGCCCACCGTCCCCAAAAACTCACGTACTTGGCGCGGGGTGGTAGGGGTTGGGATCAGCATCACAGTCTTTTTCTTGGCTTCGGTGAGCCACCGCTTTCCTTCCCGGAGGGTGTACCCTAAGTAGGTCACCTCGGTGCGACATAGCTGGGCTTTCTTAGCCGATACCCGGTACCCCAACTCACCCAGTTCATTCAGGAGCTTCTAGGAGGGCCAGAATTTTTTCTTTGTCTTTGATGTCTCTGCCTTCAGCCAACCGCAGGGCTTGGGTTAGTGCCAAGAGTTCAGCCTTCTGAGCCGAAGTTCCTTCTGCCAGAATATCAGAGCAGTGATGAGTAGGTGAAGACTCAGCAGGTTAGCAGGGGAAGCGAAGGTCACTTGTTCTGTCAACAAAAAGCTCTAATAATGTGTCCATCAGTCAGGGAAACAATTGGATCATGTGTCCCTGACCAAAAGCCACTATGTGCAGACAAGCAGGCCATCTCTCAGTCACCAGGTCTAATTTTTTCAAGTGCCACTGGTCTTTTAGGGTCCCAATTTCTGAGTAAGAACCTCTTTGGCAATACCTTTGTTCTCAGTCACATTTAAGAGTCCCAAAGTTGGGGACAACATTAGGGCAGTCTCAATAGCATCTAAGGCCATCCAAGGTTGTTCTTTATTTCTTATACGAAGGGCTGTTTATCTTTTTAATTCAGCAAAACCTGGAATCCACAGTTTGCAAAGACCTGTAGTGTCCAGGGACCTTTTAAACTTGCTTTGCATTGGTCAGTGGAGGAATATGAAAACACAGTCTCTTTTTAGCTGCATCAACAGGTAGGCTACCAGTCTCTTTACTTTTAGCCACGAACAGGTGAAGGGTTTGGTCATGAGGGGGGCTCCTCTTCTTCTTTTTGTTAGGGAAGACTTTAATCTTTAGCCAAAAGCTTGCTTTTGTTGCCAGGTACTAAGTTTTCTAGTCTCTAGTTTCTTTTGTGACCAGCATTTTTTACAGATCATTTCTAAGTGCTAGTATTATTAGCAAGTGTCACTTTGCTAGGTTCTAGTCTTTGTCATTTATCTCTCTTTACTCCTGTTTTTAACTGCAATGGAGATCTCATTACCTAGGTCAGATTGATGGGACACTTTCTAGTCCCACAGACATGAGACCCTCATCAGAGCCTGGCAGTTAGACTCGCAGGTGTTCCTTACCTTGGACAGAAGAAGCCCCAAGTGAGTGGTCTCCCTCACCGGAGCTCAGAACAGACTTACTGCTAGCAGCTCAGGGCAGTGCCTGAGAAGAGAAAACACATGGGGCAGAGAAGGGAGTGCAGCTCTCACATCTGGCTGCACCAGACCACTGATATTTTAAAATGAACACAATTTTTTCTCTATTAACAAGAGACAGGATACAGGGGACAGGAGAATGAGCCTTTCTCCCACCCAGGAGGCAGGCAAAGGCTGAAAACAGATCCTTTGATGTGAAGAGTCTCGCTGCGCACCGTAAACTCCTGGGAGTGGCAAACAAACACTGGCAGGCAGAGGCAGCAATTTAACTATTTAACTACCTGATAGACACCCGGTGCTCTCTGCACTGTCTTTGGGGAGGGAGCACGCAGCCAGGCAGGCACAAGGGAGTGCGGGTAGACTCTGGGGGGGGGGGAACCAAAGGAGGGACGGCGGCTGTAGTCGGCCCCTCCCCAGCTGTGGCAGGCTTCACGGCCACTCCAGGACCGGCAGGCCGCCGCACTCACCACCAGCATCTCACAACTCGCTTGCGGGGCACGGACAGCCTCTGCTGCTACTGTGTCTGCAGAACTCAGAACCTCAGCGCCACTGCTGCTATCAAAGCCCTAACTGCGCCGCCAAAGCCGGAAATTTTTAGCCCAGCTCTGCAATCTCAGAGCTCTTCTGAGCAGCCTGGGGAGGACCGGCCTGGTGGTTTTATTTTTTTTTTCCTTCTTTTAAAACCATTGCTGACAAATTCTGTCCTGACGTCAGTCCAAGTCTACAGTCGACAAAGGGTTAACACACACACACACACACACACACACAGTCTTGTCACGTGACACAACCAGCCAAACGCCACTTTCTGACGGGGTCGGATTCCACATTGACTCTTTTTCCTGATAGGGGTGGGATTCCACATCCACTCCCGCTCTGGCAGAGAGAACACTCTCTCTCTCTTTCACTCTGCCAGGCAACAGCCAGGTCTTTTTGACTGTTCTGTACCCTGGGCACTCCTTCCAGGGTCTCCCTTGGAACATCTTTTTGGGGTGCAGACTGTGAGGCCATAGACAGTCGTCCTCTCACAGCCACTAGGGTCCTTACGGTCCACAGTGGCAGCTGCCAGAATAAACCCACAATCTCAGAATACACAAATGCAGCAGTTCCACACCTACACACCCAGCAGATTGTCCCATTTCTAGAATAATAGCAGACACAACAAGAGCAGATACGAGACTTAGACAAAAAAAGAAACCAAAAACAGTGGCGACCTCGCGTCGCCCACAGGCAACTTACAGAATCAGATGGCCTCTCCAAGGCCGACAGATTGAGACCTTCCTGGTCTCCAGAGGGGTCCACCAAGCGTCCTTGGTCCTCCCCTATCTCACCTGGGACGTCTCCCAGGGGCAGATCGGACGGTGGACACCTGGGCACGTCTGCTCTTATCCACCCCGCACTCCCTCCCGGAGTGCGGTCTCTGGTGCTCTTACTGAGCACAGAGCGTCACGCAAAACTAGAACTGCGATCGCACCAGATACAGAATGGCCTTCCTGGCCTCCAGAAACTAACAGAACACAGACACCAGACCAAAACAGAATAGAAAATCTTACCTCTGAGTGGGTCCAGGACTTCTGGGTGGACGCGCTGATTCCCGGCCAACGCACCAAATGAAAGACTCTGAGACTCCCAAAGGGAGGCACTTACTCAAGCCTTGGGTCAGCCGCGCACCCAAGAAGACACTGAGACCGAACTTAAGATGTATAGAGAGTAAGATTTAATACAGCAACGACAAGAAAGCACATAAAAAAGCACATATACCAGATATCTGGGGTCGAAACTCATGCAGCCAGCAAGGTGCAGAGGAGAATCGACCATTGGCCCAGACTTGTCATAGGCTTTTATGGGAGAAGGGTAAGGGGGGAGCAGGGCAGGGAAGGTACAAATTTGCGTCACTAAGGTGTTCTGCCAAGGGGCTTTACATAACCAAGGGGTCGTGTCCTATATTTTGGCAATGTACTTGATCTATTGGAACATTCTGGGGTAGTACCAGGAGGCCCCTATCTCAAAAATGTTCTTGGCATAGTCTTCAGTTAGGAGGGGTAGGACTAGGTTTGTTCGTTCCAGGAGACCCTTATCTCAGAAATGCTCCTGGAACCGTTCTCACTTGGGAGGGGGTCGGACTCTGGGGTGAAGAGCTCAAGAATGTACTCTGAGGTAAAAAGTTTAGGTGTGTTCCAGGAACAATCTCTAGATGGGAGGGGTAAGAGAACTCTGAGCTGAAGAGTTCATGGAGAGTTCAGGTGTCCAGTAATTTTCCTCTTTCAAAGGTAAGTTGGAATGTCATAGTGAATTTACATTTCCTTTAGTACTAAGTATTTTGAACATTTATTTAAGTGCTTCTCTGCCATTTCAGATGCCTCTATTGAGAATTATGTTTGGATTTGTACACAATTATTAATTGTTAATTTTGCTTTGTTTGTTTGTAAGTATTTAAGATTTTATATATTTTGGATATTAGTCCTCTGCTTGGTGTAGAGATAGTGAAGAGATTTTCTAAATTGATGACTACCATTTCACTATGTTAATTGTGTCCATTGTTGCTATTGGTGTCCTGCCACTCCACATGCTTGATCCTATTTTCCTTTAAGGTTTAGAAATAAGGTGGCACAGAATAAATCGCTAAGACTCCCAGGGCAGATAACAATGCCACACCAAGCTTTTATGAATACTTTCATACACTCCCTTATTATTTTTCGGGTGCACCCTATTTACTCTCCTACTGAATACAATTGGTCACAAGGAAGCATCTCTTCTAAGCACCAGTTCCTGGTTGATTGGAATTGTCTGTATCTCCAATCCTTAATCTTTCATGCAGTCTGAAATTAGTTCCTCATGCATGATTGCCTTCATGGATGCAAAACCCCTGATATTGATGAAGTGTGGCCACTATCATTCCTATGACATTTCCACTAATTTCCTTTTTGATTTTGAATGTCTAGTACTCCCAGAGCAACATCCATTACACAACATTGTTGACCATACCTCCCTACAACTTAGAATTGTCTGTATACTGGACTGTGCTTATCTTAGGTTGCCCCTTCTTCTATTATCTTAACCATCATTGACTAACAACACACAAGGGGATGTTGAGGAACAGCCTACAAGGTCGTCTCATGGATTACTGCAATCCAGTCTTTGATCAGTTCATTAGGGAAATAGGTGAAATTGGAATTGTCAAGACCCCTCAGCATCTAGAGGATCTACTTATTTATGGAGCTCTACCTAAAAATATGCTATCTAAGACACTTAAGCAAGATAATTATTTGAAAAACAATTCCTCCCATCACAACCTAAGTGGCTACCCACGAGGCATCAAGCAGTCTCTTAATATTGTCCAACACTATTCCCAAGAATCAGGAATCTAGTGAGAACACACATTCCTTTGTTGGATTGAAGTTGTCTATGCTCTCTCTTCATAGGACAGAATAGATAAATAATTTTTCTGACAAGGTACCATAAAGATTTTGAGCCAACTGTGGTTAGGCTTCAGTGATGTTATTTGCTTGGTAAGGGGTTAGGCAGATTGAGTGAAGCCAGGGATTGCAGTCCAATAAAGATATGTCCTACAAAGGGCCAACTCTTTTCCACAAGTCACTCTATTGCTTAAAAATGTGGATGGCTTGATAATGATGTTGATTTAGTATCTCCTGCACGTATAGCACCTCTGCTGACTTAGAGACTACAAATTGACAGTCTCCATCATCATGGCTTTCTGTGTCAATGCAGCAGCAGGTCTTATTGCCCCAGTAATGCCAACAATGATGACAGCCATCATATCAAAATCCCTCTTTCCCTGATACAGGAGGTGTATATGAGTCTGGGTCAACAGAGTGATGGCATGAAAGTGAGTGGTATTTACTGCAGGCATCACCAGGATGGCCATGGTTAAATATATCATCCAGCAGGCAGTCAGGAGACATTTTTCATTAAAACAGTTAACTCTATCTCTGATAATGTTGGCATTGGATACCAGAAAGTAAAAGGAGGTTGGACACAGACAGGATGTGCTTCCCAGTCAAACTGGCTGCCAATGTTCACATTCATGGAGGTTTACCTAGTCCTCATTTTCACCAACTGTTTTATTTGGAAATATATCCTATATGGAAATATGTTCCAATTCACATGGGAAGAAAAAAGAACAAGGTAGGCCAGGGAAATAACTGCCACAGGCAATTGATGGAGGAGCAGGGCCAAAAAAGCCCAGAGTATATTGTCCCTTCCTGAATGAATTAAAAATAATAAACACAGTATGTGCATTGCTTATCCTGGTCCTGGTCCTTTCCTGACTCCTAAATCACACACTGGTCAATGGATTGGTGAAAATCTCTCAAGAGCACCCATATACATATGGTTACAGTCTGGGGTAAAACACAAGCAAAACCTGACCCTTTGTCAGAAGCAAAGTGAGAGGTTGCCACTGAGAGGTTATTGGGTATCTCCTTCTGACCAATGGGAGGGGTAATGTCCCTTTTCAGATGGCCAATGATTTAAAGCAGGAATCAGCCCTTTCTCATCAAAGGAGATAAAGTTGAGTTGAAATAGAACCTCTACCAATGTTAGGTCTGAATCTCTTTTGGATTCTAAAGAGTAGTTCCAAGCAAGTGCTTTCTTAAAGGAGCTATTTGCTTTTACTATGATTGTCTGGCTTTGGGGATTACAGAGTATGCCAAAGGAGTGACTAATTCTACATGAGAATATGAAAGTACAAAACTGCTGAGATGAGTAAGCTGGTTCACTGTCTGTCTTGAGTGCTCAAGGCACTCCCATTACCAGCATTGTAGATTTCATGGACTTTATATGATGAGAGGCCTTTTGACACTCCATGGCCACCATGTATATGAAAGCTGAGCAAGTATCTTACACAACATGAACATACCTAAGTTTATCAATGGTTTGGGTAATGGGAGACATCAATTTGCCAGATTGTTTTGCAGAATAGAAATCTAGGGTTAAGTCCTGATCTACCAAGGAGCTCTAATGGTGCAAGAGATGTGAAGTTTTAAAGCACCTTCAATGATATTAAGATTTTGACATAATATCCACATATCTGTGTGTGCATATCATGTGTGGTCATTTGTCATTGGGTTATCTCACTTAGAATGATATTCTCCAGATCCAACCATTTGTCTAAAATTTTCATAAATTGATTGCTTTCAAAAGGTGCATTATACTCCATTCTGTTGATGTACCAGATTTTCTGTATCCATTCCTCTGTTGAGGGGCATCTGGGTTCTTTACAGCTTCTTCCTATTATAAATAGGTCTGCTGTGAAAATATTGGATCACGTGTACTTATTAAAATTTGAAGTATCTTTTGAGCATATGCCCAGGAGTGTTATTGCTGGTTCTTCCAGTACTACTATGTCCAGATTTCTGACGAACTGCCAAACTGATTTCCAGTCTGGTTGTATCAGCTTGTAATCCTACCAGAAATGGAGCAGTGTTCCTCTTTCTCCACATCCTTGCCAGTATCTTCTGTCACCTGAGGTTTTTTTTTTTTTTTTTTTATCTTAGGCATTCTGACCTGTGTGAGGTGGATTCTCAGGTTGTTTTAATTTGTATTTCCCTGATGATTGAGGATGTTGATCAATTTTTATGTGCTTCTCAGCCATTTGGTATTCCTCAGTGGAGAATACTTTGTTTAGCTGTGTATCTCAAGTAGCCCAGAATCTCAGAATACCCAAGATATACTTTGCAAAACACATGAAACTCAAGAAGAAGGAAGACCAAAGTATAGGTATTTCGATCCTTCTTATATGGGGAAACAAAATGCCCATGGAAGGAGGTATGGAGACAAACTTTGGAGCAGAGACTGAAGAAATGACTATCCAGAGACTGCTCTATGTTGGAAACCTTCCCATAAACAACCACCAATCCCAGAAACTATTGTAGATGCCAATAAGAACTTGCTGATAAGAGCCTGAAAAATCTGTCTCCTGAGAGGCTCTGCTTGTTCCTGAAATACATAATGTGGATACTCACAGTCATCCTTTGGACTTAGCACAGGGTCTCCAATGAAGGAGCTGGAGAAAAGGACCCAAAGAACTAAAAGGGTTTGCAGCCCCATAAGAGGAACCACAATATTAACTAACCAGTGCCCCGGAGCTCCGTGGGACTAAACCACCAATCAAAGAAAACACATTGTGCTACTTATGTTTCTAGCTGCAGAGGATCAATCTGAGAAGAGGCCCTTGGTCCTGTGAAGAGTCTATGCCCCAATGTAAGAATGCCAGGGCCAGGTAGCAGGAGTTTGTAGGTTTGGAAGCACAAGGAATGGGAAGGTATAAGGTTTTTTTTTTTTCTTTTTTTTCTTTTTTTTTTTTTTTTTGGAGGGAAAACGAGGAAAGGAGGTAACATGTGAAATGGAAATAAAAAAAATCTAATAAAATTTAAATAAAGAAAAAATCAACTTTGACATAATCAAATTAGGCAAAATGTTATGTAAATTCTGATGGGAAAATGAATTTGCTGGAATAAAATTCTTGCTTGTTCTAGCAATTCCATGATTACAGACATAATTAGGGCACCTGTTCTCTCATTTCCTTCTGCTAATACTCCAGTTAATTTAGAATATGATCTTATGTGTGAGATGAACCAGGGATGTGTCCTATTCTTGAGAGGCTTCTTGATATATGATATGCAGACACGTATAGGGAAGAGAAGGGACAGGGTAAGAACCGTTTGGGATGCGTATTGGCTGTCTGAGAAAGCATCAACTGGCTCCTATTGGTAACACCCATAAAGTTTCAGGAGTCCAAATAGTTCACTTAGTTGCAATGAGCCAGTATTAGGGAGAATGTGAGTAGTGTCATTTTTCCCTTAGTCTTTGTATAAGAATGCCATAAATGGGGTTATTACCATGAGAAGATGCCATTGTTGCCTTGTGAATGGGGAGAGTGCTAGGAATGCTATGGGATTCAACAATAATTGGCAGGTGGAACAGAGACGAAAGATGCTTGTGGATAATTATACAAGGAACACGTGAACCCTACCACCATTTCGTGAAAGTTGATGGAATTTGCCAATAATCATTGAAAATATTTTCAAGAAAATGGTAGAATTTTTTGTCTGACTCCCTGTTACAAGTTCTACTTGCTAATCTTCTCACCTTAAGGGCAATGTGTAATTAAATTTCAAACTTTGTGGCAACCTTAGGTAGATCAGAATGGGACTGGTTAAACCACATGAGGGTCAAGTTCTGCCATAACACTACTATAATCTCCCTCAATGGACCACATAAGTACGGCCAGGAGGGCTTTCCCTGGATCATGCATTTCTAGAGTTGGTACAGAAAGAAGCACCAAAACGTTCTGTACTAAGTTGGTAGTCTCACATGTTACTTTTACCCTGGTGAAAGCATGGCCAATTCCCTCTAAAAGAGAAAAGAGGTGATTCATCTCTCATGGTCTGAAATATGCAGGAAAGGTTTGAGACAGTTAACAATTTTACACAATTGCTGTAGTTCCTAAGGGAATAGGATTCTTTTGCTAAAATGGAGAAGTTCAAGTCTATAATCTTTTCAGAAATATAAAAGTCAAGGTATTAACTGCATGAATCTTTTCAGGAACAAATTTCAAGTTTAGTTTTTCTATGTTAAGCAAGTATTGAAAGCACAATCTTTCAACTTCAAATAGGCTAGGGTGTGCAAGTATAATAATTATCCATTTATTTCACTACAAAAATATCCCTGGGGAATGCCTGTATGGTTGCAGGCACATGTAGCTAACAATTGGTCAGGCTATTTTTCATGCCCTGAGGCAGGTCTGTCCATTGATATATTTTAGTTGGTTTGTTCATATTAGACTCCCATAGTATAATGGCAAAAACTATCTATCCTGGAGAGCCAGAGGAATCTGAAAAAAAAATCCTTAATATCTAGGATCATTGCATGTTACTTGGGTGGGCTAGCACTAGGATGAGGCAATCTCACTTGAGTAGTCCCTATTTTTCCATATGTTCATTAGTGGCTCTCAGATCCACAGAAGCATGGTTTTCCATGAATTCCTTTTAAAGACAAACTTGGATTATTATGTGTGCTGTTTTGAGGGTTCCAAATGACACAAATATATTTGTTTCAAGACCAGTTCCTTGAGAACAGAGAGTTTTGGTTCCAACATGATCCACTGGTCTACCCATGTGTGGGCTTTCAACCACCAGTCTAATTTAATAGGATCAGGTAACTTGATGTCAAGTGTTCTTGATGGCAGTGACCATTATACTTAGCAGTGATTAATGACTTTGACACCTGTGAAGTCCAGTTGGTCAATGTTGTATATCATTATCAAAAATGGCATGATCTTCCACAATAAGGAAAGCATCCATGTCTTCCAGAATATTCTTTCCCAGAGGTTGAAGGGAATATTAGCAACAATAGGTGTAAAAGATCCCTGATTGCTGTCCGAGTTCTGCCAACTGACAGGTCAGGTAGTCATTTCTCTGGCCTGTTGGCTTTCAACTCATGTAATAGAGGGACCAGGCCAGAATTCCCAGTGGGGGTATCTCAGTGATTCTTTTTTCTTTTATTTTTTTTCCCTAATAAAGGGATATCTTCCCCTGTGTCAACCAACCCTTTAACATGTATACAGTAAAAATCTGCAGTCATCATCTAGCAGTGAAGAAACATAGGCATGTTCTAAACACTTCCTGGCCAAGCAGGGATCCCACTTATGGGGTGGGGTGGGGATAGGACTGTGGGGGATTGGCTTGAGGGTAGCCTTCTTCTACTGGTAGACATCCAATTAGAATCACTTGTTGAAGATGCTTCCATATTTCCCTTGTATTTTTTGCCTTCTTTATCAAAAATTAAGTGTTCATTGCTGTGTGTGTCAATTTTGTCATCTTCAATTTGATCTGCTTTATCAACCTATCTGACTCTGTACGGACACCATGAGGTTTTAAACACTATTGTTCTATAGTAAACTTGAGGTCATAACTGGAGATTTCTCCCAAAGTTATTTATTGTTTGTGATTGCACTGAGCATATAGATTTTTTTCGATATAAAGTTTAGAATTACTCATTCAAGTACATTTAAAAATTGTGTTTGCATTTTAATGTATTGCATTAAAATTGTATATAATTTGTGATCTAATGAAATGTATCTGGATTGGGTTTGGGAATATTTTATGGGATAATTTTTTTCATCAATGGTTCTAAGGTAAATCATTTTGAAATTCTCTTTATCTGTTGAGTCTTTATGTGGTTTAGGTATTAGAAAGACATAGCATGTTTTTAACAGTGTTCCTTTTGTTTCCAGTTAGTGCAATAATTTGAAGAAAATTGCTATTATCTCTTCTTAGAAAGTTTGGTAGATGTTACAATCATCTGGCCTTGGGATATTTTTGTTTGGGGGAGTTTTCAGGGCTGTTTCTATTTCTTTATTGTTTATAGCCAGTTTAAATTGTTTACCTGATCTTGATTAAAATTTGGTATGTGGTAAGTGTCTAGAAAAAAATCATCAATTTTGTTAATATTTTCAAAGTCCTTTGGTCATAGGCCCTTGAAGTAAGACTTAGATATCTTTTACAAATTTTGAACTTTCAAATATATTCTGGGCACCTAGGACTGGGTCTATAGTTGCATTGTCATTTTAGGGAGTGAGTAGATGGGGAAGGAAGAGCCACAACCATAATGATGGGTAGTGGCATAGCCACTGCTGTTTATGGGAATGAGGGGTAAGAAATGATAGATAAACATGAACAGAGCAGAAAATACCTTCTGGAATAAGTTGGCATAGCTGACTGTCAGGCAGCTTGAGCCACAGCTGCCACAGCACCCACTAAACATGCATTGTTTAATGTATCCAAGTGGCATCAAAACAGACTAAGGAGGGGGGCTCCTTTGGCTGCTGCTGTTGCTTGTGCTTTTGACTCTTAATTGAGGCAGGACTGATTTTTCAGAAGCTGTTACTTTCAGGTAGTGAGCCAAGGAAAGGACAGGAGCTGGTAGCAGGTTAACTAGGTAGAGTGACCATGCTTGTAAAAGATGGGGAAAGGTGGCTGCTATTTGAGGCAGTGTTGCTATTGGCAGAAATTTTCCTGCATTGGACTCATAGGCATACTGCTTATTGTAGAGAAGGCAACATTGATGTCAGTTTTATACAGAGCAGCCTGTCAGTTCATTATTACAGGGGCATGCTGATCTGCCCATTATTTGTAAAAAGGTCTGCTCAAAGATGGCAGCATCAAGAGGAAAAGAGGAAGAGATCCTCAGTACACTGTCACTCACCAGAGGACTATGACACTAAGGTTATAGTCAAGGTTATCCCACTTAACTATACCTACTTCAATAGGAATATCCAGGGACTAAAACCAGCCAGATGACTGAAAAACTCTTGGAAGAAGAAAAAGAACAAAAGACAGGGCAATATGACAACTTCAGAGCCTAGCTAGCTTATTCCAGCAAATTCTGAATATACTAACACAACTGAAGAAAAGAAAATGACCTTAAATCCATTTTATAAAGATGATAGAGGCCTTTGAAGAGGAACTTAGTAAGTTCCATAATGAAAATAAAAATAAAAAAAAAAAACTAAAGAAGAAGTCCTTCAAGATGAAAAAACAATTAACATATAAAGGAAAATAAAATTAAACAGTAGAAGAAAATAAATAAAACTGAGCAAGACCTGAAAGTCAAATCGGAAAAAAAAAAAAAAGCAATAAAGAAAATATAAACTGAGGGAATTTTAGATATGGAATATCTAGGGAAGAGAAAGAAACATCAGATGCAAGCATTACCCACAGAATACAGAAAATGCAAGTGAGAATCTCAGGCATAGAAGATACAATAGAAGAAACTTTTTCATCTTTCAAAGAAAATGTGATATCTATAATTATTACTGACAAAGAAGTCCAGGAACTCGGGAATAGCATGAAAAATCTAATGTAACAATAATATGATTAGAAGAATGTGAGAAGTCTCTACTCAAATGCCTAGAAAATATTTTTAACAAAATTACAGAAGAAAACATTCCCAAACTTAAGAAAACGGTGCTTATAAATACACAAAGAAGCTTTAAGAATACCAATTACAACAGAGCAGAAAAGAAAATGCTCCCATCACATATCATTCAAACCACAAAAATATACAAAACTGTGGCCTCCCTTCCCCCAGCCTGGAACCTGCCTGCTCTAGGGTGGAGCTACCGGCTCATTCGTCCTGCCACGCCCACTGCTGGAACCTGACTCTGCTGCCTGGAGGCACACACGTGTTCGTCCTGCTACTGGACCCTGGATTACTTGGCAGGAAATTGGGTTCCCTCCCCCTTCCTTTATAAACTGAGTGTTTGGAAATATTAAATTGAGCCTCGATCAGAACTTGTTGTCCTGGCTTCATTCTTTTCTTCCGCCCTATCTAGTTACCTCTCTTTGCAGGGAACTGCCATTCTCAGTGAACCGTTCGTGTTGTGGACCGCGGGCGGGCCGCAACAGTTGGCGCCAGAACTGGGACCTGAAGAATGGCAGAGAGATGTTAAGAGAAACGACTGCTGTGTGGAGCTCCACAAGAAAGAAAAGAATCGTCGTATCGGAGGAGCATCGGAGCAACGGACAGGTACACATGCTAGCGCTAGCCCAAAAAAAAAAAAATTTCAGTTTTGAAAGTGTTGCGGGGATGCAGTAGGATACGAAGCAAGTTTGAAGCAGTGCTAACCCAACACTGGTTCTACTTGGGGTCAGCAGTTCGTAAATCGGAACTAGATACGGAGACAGGCGGTGTGCCGCAGTTTTTTAGGAAACTGCTTAGGTGGAAGAAAGAAGGGTTCAAAGTCAGAAATCTTTTAGATAAGAGAGATAGCTGTTGTTCATGGTTCAAAGAAGAAGAAACGATAGATTGTGGAACCTGGGAAAAAGTTGGTGAGGCCCTGAAGCGAGTTAAAGTTTGAGATTAAGCTTCAGAGGCTGAGTCTCTTAAGATATTTCTAGTTTAGATAATGATTAATGTGGTTCCTATCCTAAATAGTAAAATTTAAGATAAGATATAAAGCAATGCCTCTTTACTAAAGCGTTAAAGCTTGCTTTAATAGGTATTCATAGGTATTAATTGATATCCAAACTTCGTAATATGATAGTAATGCTTCTAATATTGATTTTAAAGGTGATAAATTGTTTTAAACATAGGTTTTGCTTTCCCAAATTTGTAGATATTATCCTAACCTTGCACAAAAACTTAAAAATTATGGTTAAAACTGCCATTGTTCCATTGACTGCAGCTTGCAGTTTGATTGCAAATTTAAGATTGATGCTCAGATTAAAAAGTATTTTACCTTTGAGTCAATACAGGGCTCTGGGCAGTCCCAGAGCGGCTTGTGGCCTTTTCTTTTGTTTTGCAAACAATGCCTAAAAAAGTTTTTCCCTGTGTTCAAGAAAATTTCTTTTTAACAGTGTTACAGATCTATTCAGATGTTTAAAATAATGCTTAAATTCAAAGATTTTTGCTTCTAGTAAACTGGTAATCACTAGAAAATTTTGCCTCTATGTATGGCTAATATAGCTTTACATTATGTAAGAAAAATGTTTATTGTTTCTGCTTCTTTACGAGAAGCCAAAAGTTTTAATCTTTCAGTATATATTGTTTCCTAAGTGGAAAGTATTTTATTAACTAATGCTTCTCAAGGGAAGTTTACCTTAAATCCTTGCTCTCACCCAAAAGATTCAGAGACAGTATCCTTTTGTTATTTGGTGTTTTGGTTTGCTGCAAAAGGTTTTACAAAAAATAAAGAAAGCTTTTATAATTGTTGTTAATTGGTAATTAAAAATTAGTTGTGCCGAAGACAATTCTTTGGCCAGAAAAAAAACATTATTGTAAAGTCATTTTTCTCATCCTCCCAGCCGATCGTTGGCCACGTGGGCCCAACTAGCTGCTGTGGAGCGGAGTCTTAACACACAGTTGCCCCTATTCCAGCACAAATAATCTGGTTGTGTGCTGTAGATGGTGTTTTAAAATGCTGAACAATCAAACCTTAATTTATATATTGATAGTCAATGCTATATCTCTGAGCTCATAATTACTTAAAATTGTTCGTCCCTCAGATACTATTAATTCTCAAATTTACAATTGCTTATACATATTTCTAGTTAATAAATAAATAAATTATGCACGTGTGACTCTTAATAACTTTTCTAGCCTTCTAGTTACAACCGTTCCTTAAGAAAAATAATTGAAAGTGCAATTAGTCACTGCCCCTTTACAGCCAAATATTTAAAATGTTTTGTCCAAAAAGTTATTAATTCAAAAGGTTAGATATTGTAAAATTTTAAACTTTAACCTCTTAAAAGACAAAAGAGAGAAATTGTATCCCCATATATACTATTTAGTGCATTTCCATGCACACTATTTAAAACATACCTTTATTTTCAAAATTTGAGATTAAAATGTCAAATTTAATAAATGCTTTTTAGTATCTTAAAAGGATCTACTTATTGGCTTATAAATTGATCCTAAAACAGCTACCTTATTAGAAAAGGAAAAAACAAGTTCTCTCCACAGAACTCTACAGAAGCATATTGGTAATTCGTGTGCTGAGCTGACAGGTAAGTTAACTCAGTGTCCTGATTAAAAGGACTAAAAGATTAAATTCATGTTTTAGATCCATCCTTACTTGTCATTTTTCCAGTTTGGACTAGCTTCTAGCCTTTTAACTTTATGGCAATAGTACATCAGAGACTGTATATTCAGACTTAGTAAAATTAGTCATTTAATAGAGTCATAATGATTTTTCACTCTTCTTCAGTGTGACCAGCCATTCTAACTCAATCTTAGACTGGTCTAATATTCAGTTCAATTATTAGAGATTCCTATATTCTAAATTACCTAGCAAAGTTAATTCAGAGCATTTGCCCCAAGGTCACCAAAGGCTCACCTTGCCTTTACCTTATTTGTCCTAAACTTTTTGCAAACTGACATTAAAGGTCAGTCTGCAGCGGAACGCCACTGGCACCCAGTTACTTCTAATTCTTATGCATTGGTAAAATGGAAGGACGCCCTGACTAATAAATGGAAGGGTCCAGATCCAGTCCTAATCTGGGGAAGAGGCTCGGTTTGTGTTTTTTCACGAGATGAAGATGAAGCACGGTGGCTACCAGAGAGATTAATTCGTCAGGTAAACACAGATTCTGTCTCTCCTCGTAAGTATCACCTTGAGGACTAAAATTTCCTCTTGAGCTGGGAGTGGAAGCTCTCAAAAAACACTGTTTCCTCTGAGCCAATTCCCCTACAAAAGGCCGGAGATAAACTTTAGCTTTACAATTTGCATCCAAATAAAGTACCTTGACTTCTCCAAACAGAAAATTTACATTACTACACTCTAATTGTTTAGTATTCTTCCTTCTCTCAAGCAGGTCAATCTACATTCTCCGGTTCTCCGCCCCTAAGAGCAAACAGGTGGTTCTGCTAATCTCCCTTCCAGGGACATCCCAGCATGTGGCTTTTCAGTCTAAGATAAGATTTAGATTTACCAGGAGAGCTAGGGAAGTAGAAATTTCATATATATTTACAAAGATTAGTTCTTATTTTGATAGATATAGGCTTAGTCCCTTAGCTAGCCTCTGGCTTTTCACCCTTGCTGTTACTGCAAGGTGTCCTTAGTTCCTCAGGCTACTGGGAATAACAGAGATGAGGAGAAAAGACTTTCAGCTCCTATTTTAACCAAAATTAATGGTGTTAATAGTGACATAATTCTTGTCTAGGCCTTGCTAAATCTGAGGTTGACAAGTCTCACATAGAGGCCTCGCAATAACTCAGAATTGCGATACTGATTCATAATCATATGAATACAGTATGGGTACCGCTTGGCGCAGGAGATCACTGTGGAGGGAAGGTCCAGTTTGACCGTTTCTGAGTTCCCTGTGCGACACACCTGATTTGAAAGAGGTTGGTATCCGACTCCAGCTAAACACTAAAAATACTTACGGCTCTGCCTCCCCTCCCCAAAAGATACCAAGAGCCACAGATGTGAGTTGTTACGATACTCACGGGAGGAATCAGGTTAATGTCCACCCAAGTCAAGGTTAAAGGCCCACTCATCTACGGATGAGAAAATCTTTTGATCACCTGTGTTAAGCATTGCCTATTTAAACTTAATTAACAGGGGGGAGAGAGATTGGAGACCTTGCTGTTGTAAGAGCAAGCCCTTCACTGCCTCCCACCCAAAAAATAAAAAAGCCAATTGGCCTTGTACTAGGAGCCAGCCAGTCTTAATCGCTTCTCACTGTTTCCCCTGCCTGTCACCCAAAATTGTGGATAATTATCAGTTCAGTGTTATTCTAAAATTGTTTAGCTAAACTCAGCCAGGGTTCCAACGCCCTACTTAAAAGGCAAACAGGTAGCTACCTATTCAGCACTAATTAGCATTATAAAGTCAGAGCCTACAGCCCAGTAGGCTGCTGGTATTTCAGTCAGTGCCTTTAAGACAGTCTCAGCCAGATACAGTTTACCATTAGAAAAGTTAGGGAATCCCACGGAAATAGGTTTTTTCTTTAGCCCTAGGAACTCAGGCAGAACTATTGAACATAGATAATTTTTCTGCCACAGGCCACCCCTTTTTTATTTTTATTTTTGTTATCTAATGGGGGGAAATGTGGCCTCCCTTCCCCCAGCCTGGAACCTGCCTGCTCTAGGGTGGAGCTACCGGCTCATTCGTCCTGCCACGCCCACTGCTGGAACCTGACTCTGCTGCCTGGAGGCACACACGTGTTCGTCCTGCTACTGGACCCTGGATTACTTGGCGGGAAATTGGGTTCCCTCCCCCTTCCTTTATAAACTGAGTGTTTGGAAATATTAAATTGAGCCTCGATCAGAACTTGTTGTCCTGGCTTCATTCTTTTCTTCCGCCCTATCTAGTTACCTCTCTTTGCAGGGAACTGCCATTCTCAGTGAACCGTTCGTGTTGTGGACCGCGGGCGGGCCGCAACACAAAACAAATAACAAATATTGAAAGTTGCCAGAGAAAGGTCAGATATCATACAAAGACAGATCTAACAAAATTATACATGATTTCTCAACCAAGACTCTTAATGCTAGAAGTGCCTGGACATATATCTTGAAACCCCGAAAAGACCATAGGTGCCAACCTAGACTGCATATACCCAGCTAACCTTCCAGTTATCATAAATAGAGAAAACAAAATATTTAAAGTCAAATCTGTATTGAAACAGTATCTATTCACATTTTCAAGCCTACAGAAAATTACTAGAAGGAAAACTCTAACTCAAGAAGAATAACTACATCTAAAAAACAACGAAAGATAACTAAGTCTAAAAAAAAAAACCATGGAAATAAGTAATGTGATACCAGCAAAACAAGGAAAGCACACACAGAAATACATACTAGCACACACACACACACACACATGCACACATACACACACATAAATATCAAAACATCACAAGTTACTCATTTTTCTCAATATCAGTATAAAAATCAGTATAAAAAGTCTCAAAATTTAAATGTATTTGATTTGCTGTGTGATTTAAAGTTTAATAGCATGGCCTTGTCATGCATCAATGGGAGAAAAGGTCCATGGTCCTATGAAGGCTCCATAGATGTCCCAGTGTAAGGGAATTGATGGCGGGGAGGTGGGAGTATGTGGGTGGGTGGATGTTTGAACACCCTCATAGAAGGAGATGAAGGGAGGATGTGATAGGATGTTTCTCAGAGGGAGGGAATCTTGAAAAGAGGATGACATTTGAAATGTAAATAAACAAAATGTCCAATAAAAATATTTTTACAAATGTGTCTGTTCCAGTGTTTCACACAAAGAAGTTAAGGATTTAAATATCATTCTGATTTTTTTTTGATAAATATTAAGTCTCATGCCACATCAGTTTTGATTGATTTGTTTCAAATATTATTTTGTTAGATAATAGAAAAGATACACTAGTTTGCTTCTTAGGGTCCATTAGCTGGATAAATTGTTTACCAACCCTGTATTCTGCTGTAATACCTACGTTAATATTCTGGTGTGTTTCTAGTATGTACCAAAAGGATTGATCCTCTTCTTGCATTCATTCTATTAGCCAGTCTTATTGGGGGTAAGTGGGAATTGAATGACAAGACAGGGAAGCAGGAGTGCTTGGGTTGGTGAGCATTGGGAGGGGGAATGGAATAGGGGGTATTTAGAGGGAAAACAAGGAAAAAGAATAGTATTTGAAATGTAAATAAGGAAAATATCTAATAAGACATGAATAACATAAATAAATAAATAAAGTAAGACAACAACAACAATTATAACAACAACAACAAAAATAAATGTGGGTGCCCTTGTATTTGGGGCACAGAGGTACAAAATTGAGATTTCTTCTTGGTGTATTTTCCTTTGGATGAGTATGAAGTGTTTGTATGAACCTGTGGAGGCCAGCTGCCACTCTCATGTCCGGGTTCAAGCCTGGAAGGTATCTTGGAACTGAAAGAGAGGTAAACTAGGTGATGAGAGAAAGATGTAACCAAAGACAACTAGTCTGATCAAGGTTCAACTTTAATGTTGGCAAACACAACACGCTTTATAAAGAAGAGGGGAGGCCCATTCCCAGTCATGCAAAGTTCCTTTGAAGTTGTCAGATCAGCCTTTTAGTAGGAACTAGCAAAGATCACAGTTTGGTGCTAACTCAGGAAGATCTTGGCTAACAGGTTCAGCCTCAGGCAGGTAGCAGGTAGTGGCATATCAAAGGAGAGGATGGATGAGAAGCAGCACAGCAGGTGGCTTTGCCTAAGTAGCTGGATGGTCACAGCCAGCCTTGCTAGGCTGGAACGAGGTAACATGCACTTTTGCTTTACTGATACTAGAATTTTACTCCAGGTTTTTCTTGGGACCATAAATGCCTGCAAACCTTTTTTTTTTTCCAGCCTTTTACTCTAAGATAGCGTTTGTCTTTGTTACCATGGTGTGTTTTCTGTATGCAACAAAATGCTGTGTCCTAATTTTACAGCCTATCACTCTAATGTAGTGCTTTTATTCACATGGGGTCATGTTTTCTGTATGCAGTGAAATGCTGTGTCCTGTTTATGTATCCACTTTGTTAGCATGCGTTTTTTTTTTATTGAGGAATTGAATTATTGATATTAGAGATACTTGGATATAGTTACCCTTCACATTTTGAGTTTTCATTTCAGTGTCCTCTGTAGTGTTGGATTAATATAAAGATATTGTTTAAATTTCACTTTATCATAGACTATCTTTGTTTTTCCATTTTTGGAGATTAAGCGTTTTTCTGGTTATATTAGCCTGGGTTCACGTTTATGTTCCCTTAGGGTCTGCTTGACATCTATCCAGGATCATTTAGCCTTTAGGGTGTCTGTAGAGAAGTCTGGTATAATATGATAGGTCTGCCTTCTTGTTATACTTAGTGATTTCTATCACAAGTTTTAATAATCTTTCTTTGCTCTAAGTATTATGTGTTTTGGTTATTATGTGACAGAAAAATATTTTGGGGCCCATCCTTTTTGGTGTTCTGCAGGCTTCTTTAACATTTATGACCATCTTTTTTTTTTTTTTTTTAAGACTGGGGAAGTTTGCTTCTATGATTTGTTGATATTTTCTGGCCCTTTGAGCTGGGAATGCTCACCTTGTGCTACTCTTATTATCCTTAGGTATATCTTTATGTTGTTTAGAGAATTCGCTGGCTATTTTGGATTAGGAGCTATTTTCACTTGTACTATCATTAACCAATGTGTCCACATCTTCTTTATATATATATGTATATATATATATATATTTCTTTTTTTTGAAATATTTTCCTTATTTACATTTCAAATGTTATTCCCTTTCCTAGTTTCCACTCCAAACATCCCCAAACCCCTCCCACTATTGCATCTTCTATGGCTGAGATTTTCTTTTTTATCTCTTGCATTCTGTTGTTGATTCTTGAATCTGTACTTCCTAATCTATTTCTCAAGTTGTCCATCTCCATTCCTGCCGCCATTTGTGATTTCTTTATTTTTCTATGTATTTGTATTTCTTTAAGGGATTTATTTGTTTAATTTTAAGGGCTTTATCCTGTTTTCCTGTATTTTTTTTTCAATGGGTTATTTATATATTCCTCCTCAAAGACCTCTGCCTTCTTCATGAGATTGGACTTTTTGTCAGAAACTGGCTTTTCTGGCCTGTTAGGGGATCAAGGGCTTGCTATGGTGGAAGAACTGGGTTCTGATAGTACTAAATTGCATTGGCTTCTTTCACTTATGTTAGGGCACTTGTCTGTCTCCATTTGGTTTTGTTTGTTTGTTTGTTTGTTTTTTTCTGGTGTCATCTTATCTGGGTGCCTCTGATTAAAGCTGAACTCCTTGGAGGCACTTTATGCCCTGAGATATGTGTTTGAGCTGTTTTCCTGGATGGCAGTCAATTTTGTCCCTGGTTGGAGGTGGGGAGACCTCCTGTATCTCTGGCTCTCAATAACCTTCTCTGTATCTGGTTGGGGCAGACCTCATGTGTCCCTTCCCATTGTTAACCTTCTGGGAGACACGGATGCTCTGTGCTCCATGAACAGGATCTGTCACAATAGTAGATGGGGGTGATATACTAATTTATTGTGACCCTGGTAGTAGTAGATCTCCTGTGTCCCTGGTTATTGTAGTCTTCCTGGGTGTCAGAAAGGCTGTATTCATGGTTACTGCAGACCTCATGGTAGACACACAGGCTGAGTGTGGGGAAGCAGACCACAAGGAATTTTGAGCTCCTCAGTATGGCAGGTGGGTCCAGAGTCAGCTGGGATCTGAGAGTGTCTAAGCTGGTATGAGAATTTAGATAGGAGTCTCACATGTATCACTGTGGACCTCCTGAGAGACACGCAGGCTTTTTTGACCTTAGGCATCTTCTTTGTCACTTTTCTTCATTAAGAGAAACCATTTTAATCTATTGGTATTTTGTTCAGGAAAATTCCCCAGTGCTCAAGTGATCAAGGCTCTTCAACATTTTATTTTCTATTAGTTTCAGTTCTTCTGGTTTAAGTGGCTTATTAATTCACTTGGATTTGAAATTTGTACAAGTATATAAGAATCAATGAATTTGCATTCTTCTACATGCTGATTACCAAATTAACTAGCACCATTTGTTGGAAATGCTGTCATTTTCCACTGGATTTTAGTCCCCTTGTCAAAATCAAGTGACAATAGTGGTGTGGGTTCCTTTCTGGGTCTTCAATTCTATTCCATTGATCTACATGCCTAGCACTGTACCAATATCCTGCAGTTTTTATCATAATTGCTGTGTAGTACAGCTTCAGGTCAGGGATGGTGATTCTGCAAAATTTCTTATGTTTTTCAGAATAATTTTAACTATCTTAAGTTTGTTATTATTCTAGATTAATTTGCAACTTTCTCTTTATAATTTTCTGAAGAACTGAGTTGGAATTTATGGAGATGGCATTGAATCTCTATCTTGCTTTTGGCAAGATGGCATTTTTACTGTAATAATGGTGCCCATCTATGAGCATGGGAGAACTTTTGATCTTCTGAGATCTTCAATTTTTCTTCAGAGATTTGAAGTTCTTGTCTGACATAACTTTCATGTGCTTTGTTGAGTCACACCAACATATTTTATATTATTGGGACATTATGAACCGTGTTGTTTCCTTAATTCCTCTTTCAATCTGTTTATTCTTTTTGTTGCACAAAAAGGCAAACAATTGATTAGGAAGATGTTTTACTAACCCTACATCTGACAGAGGGCTAATTTCTAACATACACTATGCACTCAAGAACTTAGACTTCAGAGAACCAAATAACCCTATTAAAACTGTGGTACAGAGCTAAAGAAAGAATTCACAACTGAGGAATACTGAATGGCTTAGAAGCACCTAAACAATTCAACAGCTTTATCATCAGGGAAATAAATGCAAATCAAAACAACCCTGATATTCTGGCTCACACCAGTCCAAATGGCTAACATCAAAAATTCAGGTGACAGCAGAAGTTGGCAAGAATGTGGAAAAAGAGGGACACTTCTCCATTGTTGGTGGGATTGCATGCTGTTCCAACCATTGTGGAAATTATTTTTGCAATCCTTCAGAAAATTGGACATTGTTCTACCTAAGGACCCAGTTATGCCACTCCTGGGTATACACCCAGAAGATGTGCCAACTTGTAATAAGAATATACGCTCCACTACATTTATATTCACCTTATTTATAATTTCCTGAACCTGGAGAGAACCTAGATGTCCTTCAACAGAGGAATGGATACAGAAAATGGGATACATTTAAATTTACACAATGGAGTACAACTCAACTATTAAAAACTATGAATTCATGAAATTATTTGTTAAATGGATTGAGCTAGAAGGTAACATACTGAGTGAGATAATCCAATCACAAAAACACACATCAGTGCCCTCACTGATAAGTGTATATTATTCCAGAAGCTAGGAATACCAAAGATATAATTCACAGACCACATGAAGCTCAAGAAAAAGCATGACCAAAGTGTGGATAATTTGATCCTTCTTAGAAGAGGGAACCAAATAATCATGAGAGGAGATACAAAGTGTGGAGCAGAGACTGAAGGAAAGGCAATCCAAAGGCTGCCCTACCTGGAGAACCATCCCATATACAAGTTCCAAACATAGACTCCATTGTGGATGCCAACAAGTGCTTGTTAATAGATAGGAGCCTGTTATAGCTATATCGTTAGAGTCTCTGCTAGTGCCTGAAAAATACAGAGGTGGATGTTCAAAGCCAACCAAGGATCTGAACATTAGGTCCCCAAAGGAAGAGGTAGAGAAAGGATCAAAGGAGCTGAAATATTTTGTCACCCCATAGAATGAACAATATGTACCAACCAGAAACCCCAGAGCTCCCACAGACAAATGGATACACCAAAGAGCACACATGGAGATCCATATGTAGTTGTGCATGGCCTTATCTGACATCAAGGGGAGGAGAGTCGATTGTTCCTATGAAGGCTCAATACCCCAGTTTAGGAGAGTGCCAGGACAGAGAAGCAGGAGTATGTATGTAGGAGAGTAAGGCATCAAGGGAGTGTATAGGGGATTTCTGGAAGGAAACTAGGAAATTCGATAGCATTTGAAATGTAAATAAAAAATCAAATTTCAAGAGGACATGAGAGAGAGAGAGAGAGAGAGAGAGAGAGAGAGAGAGAGAGAGAGAGAGAGAGAGAGAGAGAGAGAAATTCTTAAGGATTTCTTTCTCTGAGAAGGACTCTCATCTTTAATGCTTCCTTTAACAAGGATGGGCCTAGTGAGTGTGATGAGTTTCATGGACTTCCTTAACATATTTCCTTATGTTTACCATCCTGCCTAAGTAACTTTCTGGTCATTAGAACATTTTAAAATCAAAAGGAACTGTCACAAATTATTCTAGCTCTTCCTCCCTTTTTAAAATTCTTTCTGTGTCCTTTTCAGTAGTCATCACTTTACCTTATAGGAAATGATAATACATGCCAAAAATGGCTAAAACTAAGTCACAATGTCATAGAAACAAAAAATCATTTTCATGATCTTCACCATTATAACTTGAGGCTGACAATAAAATATAAGTGTATGCACGCATATTTAAAGAAGAGTATCACGGGCATACCACATTAACTGAAAAAAAGCCACAGAAGTAGCATACTCATCCTCAGGTTTTTGTTCTAGGTTGCAGCATCTTCCTTAAACTGTCTCTAGTTGATATCAGAGCCACTATTGCACAAAAAGGAAAGGCATGCATGTTATGGAGGTACTTTAGGTTAACGTGCACTGTCAAAAGTCAAGCAGTAATGTTGGTGGCTTTTCACCAGAAGCTTTCATGTCCCTTCCTTGGCAATGTATCTGTAAGCCAGCATAATAGAAGTTGTCAGTCTAGAGCCAGGTTAATTGCTTGATGTTCTTCAGTCAAAGTCTGTACGTGTATTCCTTTTATCCATGGGGTTTTACCATCTACTCTTAGCAGAAAAGCAAGATGAGCTTTTATAATTTGTGTTGTTTCTCATAGTTCCCTGGAAAACAATTCACAGGAAGCTAATCTACTCAAATACATTGTATTCAGTTTTCAGCAATGGTCACATGATCCCAGAAATTTACAGCTAACAAGATAATGAATTTGAACAACCTCTATCAGTTGATTCACTGCAGTGATCAGGTTTTGTTACAAAGCATTGGTAGGCAGTACTAAGTAAATTAGTTCTCTCTGAGAAATTAAATTTAATGTAATCTTTTCATTCCTTATAAAGAACCTTCCTTCATATCACCACCCCAATTAACTCAGGAAGCCTCAGTTAATCACTTCATACTTATTGAGCAACAATGATCAGTATAGCCATGATCTATCTCATTGTACTTGCTTATTACCTGGATCAGAGTGGTACTGGAATAGCATTGTTCCTGAATCTGTTTTCACTCTTTTCACTAGAGTGTGCCTGGACAAAGTATCTCCACTAGCATTATAACCTTTTCTTGGAAGGAAATATGACCTTTGTATACTGACCATGGAGGAAAATTCAAAAGTCCTGAAGAGACTTTACTAATTTTACCTTAGAATTTTTATTATGGATATCAAATGACAATTATTTCCCAGGAATTAAAATGTTCCTTAGAAGCTTCGCAGCACAAATTTAGACTTTTTAAATCATTTTTCCTTAGGAACTCCATGTTAACACAAATCATCTCTCATTAGACTTCCAGTAACAGAAAAAGACATATTACCCCATTTTCCATGATCACTTATATCAACCAATGGCTTTCCTACATTATAGAGATATTGATGCATGAAAGGACATAGAAAAGCCACTATAATTCCATAATAGTTTCATGGTCCCTGATGAATTATCCACTTATTTAACACTATTGTGAATATAGTTTCACATTGAGCAGTGTACCACAGTTCAAACACAAAATCCCTGATTCATTTTTCCCTGAGGGGCATCTATACATCCTAAATTGTTCTTAAGCCACTAATGAAGAATATACCTTATTATTAGCACCTCATGGTACCACTTCATCAGAGAAGAAATAAAAGAAGAAATTAAAGTCTTTATAGAATGAAAATGAAGTCACAGCATCCACAAACATATGAGACACAATGAAAGCAGTGATAAAAGGATAAAGTACTAAGTGCCTTTATATAGAAATTGGAGAGATCCTGATATAGTCACTTCACAGCTCTTCTGAAAGCTCAAGAACTATAAGATGCAAACATACCCAAGAGGAGTAGAGGGCAGGAAATCAATTTATTGGCTGAAGTCAGCCAATTAGAACCAAAGAACAATACAAAGAATCAGCCACACTAAGAGTTGGTTCTTTGAGAAAAGAAACCCTTAGACACTCTAAATAAAGGGAATAGGGACAGTTTCGATTAAATATAATATGATTTGAAAAGGGAGAACAAGAGAAACCAAGGGAATTTTAAAAATCATCATACATTATGACAAATGACTATACTCAACATAACTAGAAAATATGGATGAATGTGGTGATTTTCTAGACAGATATCATGTAACAGCATACTTATATCAGCATCAGACAAAATATTGAAACACTCCCAAAACCACTAAGAAAGTATTAGTAGTAAGTAAAAAACTGCCTAAGGAAATATTGCACAGAGACAGATGCTTTTAGTGCTAAATTCTATAACACCTTCGAAGAAGACCTAATACCAGTACCCCTAAAACTATTCCATGAAAAGGAAACAGAAAGTACACTATTCTCTGATCCACAATTATTCTGATACCTAAAGCACACAAATACCCAAGAAATAAAGAAAACTTCACACTGCTTTTGTTTATGAATTCTATAAAAAAAATCAATGAAATTCTCACAAACCAAAAACACATGTTTAAAAAAAGAAAGCATCTTCATAAATGGTGCTGGACTACTTGGTGGTCTCTATTTAAAAGAAGGAGAAAATATTCTTCTTTATCAGCTTGTACAAAGCTCAAATTCAAGGGAATCTATGACCTCAACATAAAACCCATTAAAATTAATCTAATAAAGGAGATAGTAAAAAGAACGTCAAACTCATTGGCACAAGGGACAATTTAAAATTTTTAAGTAGACTGGCAATGGCTTATGCCATAAGATCAAAAATTGATAAATGGGACCTCATGACACTGAGCAGATTTGAAAGGCAAAAGCCACAGTCAATAAAACATATTAGCACCCTACTGATCAATAAAATAATTCTCCAATATTCCTACATCTGATAGAGGGCTAATATCAAATATGTAAAGAATTCAAGAGGTTAACCTCTAAAAAAAATCCATCTTTTAAAATTCAGTACAGAGCTAAGCAGGGAATTCACAACAGAAGAGTCTTGGATGGCAGATACTCACCTAAAGAAGTGTTCAATATCTTTAGTCATCAATGAAATTCAAATCAAAATCATCCTGTGTTTCCACCTCACACCAATCAAGTTGGCTATGATAAATTTTTCTAGTTACAGCACTTGCTGGAATGGATGTGAAGAAAGAGTAACAGCCCTCTATTGATGCTGAATTATATACCTGTATAACCACACTGGACTATATTTGCCATTTCCTCAGAAAGTTGGAAATTATTCTACTTGAAGACCCAGCTATAACACTCCTGGACATATACACAAAGATGATGCATCATACTCCAAAATATGTGCTCTACTTTAATCATAGTAACCTTTTTTGTAATAGTGAAAGGCTGGAAAAATCTTATATTTCCCTCAAATGAAGAAGATATAGAAAATGTGGTTCATTTACACAATGGAATACTATCCAGCTATTAAAATGAGGACATCATGAATCTTCCAGGCAAATGGATAGAATGAGAAAGTATCATCCTGTGGGTGCTAACCAAGACTCAAAATGCCACCCATAATCTGTACTTACCAAGAAGTGTATGTTAGTCAAAAAGCACAGTATACCCTTAAGAAATCACAGATTGCATGAAGTTTAACAGTAATGAATGTCCAAATAAGGATGCTTCAATCCTACTTAGAAGGGGAAATAAAATTATCATGACTTGCAGAGACAGGGAGAGACCAGGATGGGAGAATGGAGGGTGAGGAAAAGGGAAACAAGATCAGGCATGGGAGTTTGGAGACAGGAAAGAAACCCAGAGCCAGAGGTCCAGAAGAAGGAATGAAAATGTCCAACCTCCTTGGGGTCAATCATGACTCAATCAAGCTACCTTAGTCAAATTGCCTAACATTGGGAGAGGGAACTTGAAGAATCCACCTTCAGTAGATAGAGAGAGCCTTAAGTTTAGAGACAATTTTATGAACCCAATGACAACACATCTGAACAAGAACTATAATTGTCTAAAGAACTGCTGAGATAAAAATGGAGAAAAGACTTAAGACAAGAGCCTAGAATGGTTGCCTTCCGAAAGGCTCTACCAGCAGTTGACTGAAAAAGATACATTACACCCAACTATTGGATTGAAGTCCAGCATCCCCATGGTAGAATTAGGCATAGGACTGAAGAAGCTGAAGGGGTGAGCAACTCCATGAGGCCAGCAGTCGCAACTAACCTGGACTCCAGGAAACTTTCAGAGACTGTGCAGGACATATTGATTAGTACCAGGTACCTGGCAGTTATAGAGCAAAACACTGTCTTGTGTGGCATTGGTGGCAGAATATGTGCCAAATCTTCAAGAGACTTGAGGTCCTGGATAAGGGGAAGTATCCAGGGAATGGGGAAGGTATTCTAGGAGAGAAAGTGGAAAAAGTGTAGATAAGGAACTTTAGGCGGGGTGACCTATTGGGGAAGGAAATGGCTGAAATGTTAATAAATGATATAATACTAATTTTAAAAATGCTGACAGTTTTTCTTAGAGAAAAGAATCCTTTGAGGAAAAGAATCATCTCCCTAAACATTAGTTGTAAAAAAAGACTCGAGATCATACCTGCTACCTAGAAGAATGAGAAAAATACAAAGAATCCTGAAAGAAGTTTTGAACCATTTGAATGTCCTATAGCAGATGAAAGATTTAGTGCAAAATTCATGAAAATTAATAATGGAAATTTAGCTTCAAATTATAGATTATATATATATATATAATAGACCTGTGAAATTTTTAAATTATTTCGATCATTATGTAAATTAATAAATTATGAGTAATTATGAAATTTCACAATAATTTCATTGTAGCATAATAATATTCATTCCTCTTTTCCCTATATAGCTTCTACCACTTTTCAAAACAAATTTCTCCCAAATTTTCCTGTGGTTTTTGATACGTCACTATGTATAGTTAGTAATGCTAAACTGTGCAAAGATTTAGGTCCATTTATTAAACAGTATACATTCTAGGATAAATCATGCCCTCTCGACTTCTTATAGTTTAAAGTATGTTGGAGGAAACCTAAAGAAGATCTGAATATATGCCAGTGTGTTCAATTTTTGATATGTTGGAGATTTTGTTTAGCAGTAAGACTTTCAAGAACAGCATTCTATTATAAAGATAGAATTTCACATCACTTCTAAGTGATTGGCCCTTAGTTTCTCTGCCTCCTATGCCAAGATATTTGCCAAGTCCTGATGGTGAAGATGTTTTACTTAAGGTGGAGAAGCTGGTCTGTTACTCTTTGTAGTATAAACCATTATGCATTTCTTAACTGATTGCTATGCATTATATAAATAATTAACTATGACTAAGATTGAGGGAAGTCTATGTCCTAAATTATAAATATCAGTACAAAGATATGAACTTTAGGGAATCACCACTAAGGAAAATAACAACAGATTTTTATGGACTCATTTATATTCTCATTCATGAGGCTTTTAGCAGAAATGCAATATAAATCATGGAGTATCTTCATTATGATCAGTATTCAAATTGAAACAGAATGAAGTGATACCATTGTAAATTTTTATCATCCCACATCCTGGAATATCATGTTACAAAGAAAATTAGTTAATTGTTCTTTATAATTTTTTTGCAGAACTAGAAAAATATAAATGGATTCCTTCTTAATATCTATATTATATACAATAAACATGATAATATTTTTTCTAGAAAGGAACAATAAAGAAAAATTAATATAGATAGGTGGATAATACATGAAATTATTTGCAAAACCGAGTGTCATTTTTAAAATACCTGACAGTTTTATAATAAAAAACAAACTGTCATTAGAGGTATCAAAATGTCTGATTACACAGTTTGATCCAATAAACTGAAGTCTAGATCATGTGCTTGAATTTTATTATACAGCTTATGTTCTACATTGTTTATATGATACCTACTTCATATTTCAACATAATATTTATGAGTAGAAAGCAGCTTTTTTGTTTGTTTGTTTGTTTGGTTGGTTGGTTGGTCAGTTGGTTGGTTGGTTGGTTGGTTGGTTTTTCGAGACAGGGTTTCTCTGTATAGCCCTGGCTGTCCTGGAACTCACTCTGTAGACCAGGCTGGCCTCGAACTCAGAAATCCGCCTGCCTCTGCCTCCCCAGTGCTGGGATTAAAGGCGTTCGCCACCACGCCCGGCTTTAGAAAGCAGCTTTTTAAAAATATACATAACTTAGTTATAGTATTTGGTGAAATTTAACTTACATTGTCAGCTATAGCATGTGGTTTCCTGAACTTTTGAAAAGAATTTTTCTGTGGTTTTAATAAAATAATATAGCATTTGGGGGCAAAAATGCAGAGAAGCAGCCCTGCACTGGAGGCCAAAATAGAGAAAACTTCCACAGCAACCATAATCTTGCCTTTGGTGCTGTGGTAGACGGGGATAAAAGTGATCCAGACACTGCAGAACACCAGCATGCTGAATGTCAAGAGCTTGGCTTCATTGAATGTATCAGGCAGATTCCTGGCCAAGAAAGCTACAGTGAAACTTGCTAGAGCAACAAATCCCATGTATCCAAGGACACAGTAGAAGGCAATCACAGACCCTTTGTTGCAAACAATGATGATGTGGCCATGTACCATTTGTACATCAGCATCAACAAATGGAGGAGAAGTTCCCAGCCAGATTCCACAAAGAATCAGCTGAATTATTGTGCATATGAGAATGATGTATTTTGGTGCCCCTGTCTCAAGCAGCCACCTCATTCTTCTTCCTGGGACAGTTATCTTAAAAGCCAGTAGTACAATAACTGTCTTGGCCAAGATAGTAGAGGTAGCCACAGTGAACACAATGGCAAATGTGGTCTGCTGCAGGATACAGATGACCATAGTGGGATGACCAATGTAAAGAAAGGAACAGATAAAACAAAATATGAGGGAGATGAGTAGGACAAAGCTGAGAGTTTGATTGTTGGCTTTGACTATGGGAGTATCTCGGTGTTTCAGGAAGACACCCAATACAACAGATGTAAGGACAGAGAAGAATAGAGCAAAGCCAACCAGAGTTATCCCCAAAGGGTCTCTGTAATCTAAAATAGCCACAACTTTTTCGAGGCAGAGAGTATGGTCGTCATTGGCATATTGATTTTCTGGACACTTCACACACTGATCCATGTCTAGTATAGAAAGGAAATTATTATCCGATATATTTATTTATTATAATTTGCAAGAAACACTGAATTAATACATAATATAAAATTATATCTAAATTAGACGTGCATTTTCTGGTATATGCAAAATTAAATGTGGAGGCTGCATAGCAGGTGATCCAAATTCTAATACTTATCATCTTCATGCAAGCTTTTTTCTATACTTATCCTATATATTCAAGTTATTTTTGGTTTATTTCAAATACTCATACCATCACATAATTTTCACGTTTCTTCAATCACATATCTTAAATTTATCATTTATGGATACAAAATTTTCTAATTTAATTATGCTCTATATTATGCAAAAATAACTAAAATGGGTTGTTCCCATACATGTTACTGATTATGGATCAGCTATTCTTTCAGTCTACATGTGGTCTCAAGTTGATTGTTGGACAAATAAATTATATCCACTCCCTATCTTGGAAAACAATCTATGGTCAACATGTTACTAAAACTAAAATATTTTAATCCCTAACTATACTCCAAATATTTTCCTTATACCCACAGATAAGTATAGTCCTTATTCTATGAAAAAAACAGACACCACTAGAGAAAATCATAGTAAAATTAAGGGTTTTGGAGGCCTTATCTACATATGGATATATCTACAAAATTAATTTCTCATTTTCTACTTAAATTTCCAAAAGAAGGAGTTTACAGATTGTAACAGTTAGTAGATGAAAATTTCGTGTGAGTTTATATTCTTTCCTAAGATAATCACTAGGAAAACCCATAAAATCTCAACAAAAGAGAATCATAATGTAAGCTGGATGAGATAAAAACAATAAACACAACAAAGTGGAGTAATGAAAGATCATCTGGCAAAATCTTACATAGGAAACTAAAGATAACCAGGAAATATTGAGATACTTTCCTAGATTAGAGGATGCCTACTAATTGTCCTTGACTAACAAAATAGTCTCGCCCGCCCCCCCCCCAACACAAAAGTAATACTATACAGACTAATTTATTGTACTTAGAAATATTTTATATATAGAAAATGTTTGTATGGACCAGCAAATAAAAAAAATCAGTCATAAATTTAAAAGACAGTAAAGAGTGTTGATTTTGTAAGAAGGATATGAAAAGGTAAAATGATGTTATTGTATGAAAATCCTGGTAGCAAAATATCAAATGAAAGTACTGATAATGTCAAGGAAGGCAGAGACAGATATGAATAATTTAACATCCAAATTTTCTACATATCAAAATGAGATATTCAGTTTTGTCATTCAATTTATGAATTTTGGTAAAGCATATTTCCTCCATTGTTCATATTTCCTATAAGATTTGACAGTCCAATTCTCCCAAGGTTGTAGTATTTATTCAGAAATATCTACATGATATTCTATTTCTCAAAAAATTTCTTGATAGGATATTTACACAGAGGCTTAGTACATTTTCTGCTAGTATCCTTTTAACTTTCTCTAAGGTGTATTCTGTTTTCTTTTAATTTTAACCGATTCAGATTTAGCAACTTGAATAGTTGTGGTGTTTTTCCAATACTGTCTCTGTATTGAAAGATATATATTCTAATTCATTTTGTATTATCTCTTTGATTGTACTGAACAATGCTGTCTAAATTGGTAAGTATAAGTACTCAAATACTTCAAATTTCTAATTTTTTTAAATCAGGTCCTAACAGGGCATGGTGGTATACACCTTTAATCCCAGCATTTGGGAGGCAGAGGCACTTGGAGTTCTGAGTTCGAGGCCAGCCTGGTCTACAAAGTGAGTTCCAGGATAGCCAGGGCTATACAGAGAATTACTGTTTCAAAAAAACAAACAAACAAAAAAAAACAACAAAAAAAACCCCCAACAACAACAACAAAACAACAACGACTCAGATATATAATATACATATATACGTGTCATATATATATGTATATGTATATGTGTGTGTTTATATTATAGTACCTGATTATTTTATATATAGATATAGATAGAAATATAGAGATAAACAGATATAGAAATAAAGAGATATAGAGATATAGATAGAAATGTAGATAGAGATATATAGATATATAGATATATACATGCCTTTATACATTATACAGAGAAATGACATCCTCTGCTCAATTACTGTCCTTGCTTATCAGAAGAACTGGTAGGCTATCTCTAGATCCTATCCACATAAATAGAAAATGAACTGCTTGCTATTCATCTGGGTCCTGTCAGAAGTAGAGCAAAATCTATTTCGATCTTTGGACCTGCCAGTGAATTTCTTTCCCTTACTTGGGATGCTATATTGGGCCTCATCACTAGTCCTGCTTTAAACAGATAACACATGATGGAGCAGTATCCAAAGGGAAGCTGTCCTTCCATAATGAGAAAGACAGGTTGTGTGAGGACGATTAATTTGTAAGAATGGGACTAGCAGAAGTGGAGGGATGGGGAATGTGACAAGACTGTAAAGTGAATAAATGTTAAGAATTGAAAATGCATAGTATTCCTATATTTTATTATTATTAGGTATTTATTTCATTTACATTTCCAATTCTATCCCAAAAGTCCCCCACACCCACTCCCCCACCCACTCACTCCCATCTCTTGGCCCTGGTGTTCCCCTGTACTGAGGCATATAAGGTCTGCAAGACCAATGGACCTCTCTTTCCGCTGATTGCCGACCAGGCCATCTTCTGATACATACGCAGCTAGAGACACGAGCTCTGGGGGGGGGGGGTATTGGTTAGTTGTTCCATCTATAGGGTTGCAGATCCCTCCAGCTCCCTGGGTACTTCCTCCAGCTCCTCCATTGGGAGCCCTGTGATCCATCCAATAGCTGACTGTGAACATCCACTTCTATGTTTGCTAGCCTGGGCATAGTCTCACAAGAGACAGCTATAACAGGGTCCTCTCAGGAAAATCTTGCTAGTATTCCTATTTTTAATAAAATTGAAAAGTGTCATAATGTAGTAATCTTTAGTATTGTAAGAAATATTCAGGAAAAGTATAATTTTCCAGGGATCTACAATAGTGAGACAAAAATACATTTCAAAAGGAGAGAGAGAGAGAGAGAGAGAGAGAGAGAGAGAGAGAGAGAGAGAGAGAGAGAGAGTTTATTATAGTATATCTGAAGCAGCCTTTTACTCCTTAACATGACACATCTTTTCCTTTCCACAAAGCACTTTTCAGAACTATGTAAATAAGTGAGAATAAAATCAATCTTATTATTTTGATAAATGATAATCTTACTTGTCATGTTGGAAATTTCATTTTCTGCACAGGGGTTACAATCAAAACAGCAGATGTCCTTTCCTTCCTGAGGGGATTTTCTGAGTCCTGGTCTGCAAGGCATACTGCAAATTGAGGGTAGAATCTGTAAAAAATAATATCCATTATAAAAATAGGGACAATATTTTAATGGATAAACATCCATTGATTTACCCAACAGAGATCCTTTGAAAGACCTCATTTAACACACAGGTATCAAATTAAATTTTATTGTTTTCCCCATTAAAAATGGGGTACAGAGCTAAAGAAAAAATTCACAACTGATTATTATCAAATAGCTGAGAAGCAGCTAGAGAAATGTTCAACATTTTTAGTCATCAGGGAAATGCAAATTAAAAAACCCTGAGATTCCACCTCACACCAGTCAGAATGGCTAAGATAAAAAACTCAGTTACCAGCAGAAGCTGGCGAAGATGTGGAGAAAGAGGAACACTCTTCCATTTGCTGGTCGGATTGCAAGGTTGTACAAACACTTTGTAAATCAGTCTAGCGGTTCCTCAGAAAATTGGACATAGAAGTATAGAAAGATCCAGCAATACCTCTCCTGGGAATATACCCAGAAGATGTTCCAACTGGTTATAAGGACACATGTTCCACTATGTTCATAGAAGCCTTATATATAATACACAGAAGCTGAAAAAAACCCAGATATCCCTTGACAGAGGAAGGGATAGAGAAAATGTGGTACATTTACACAGTGGAGTACTATGCATCTATTAAAAAGAATGAATTTATGGAATTCTTAGGCAAATGGATGTATCTGGAGGATATCATGCTGTGAGGTGACCCAATCACAAAAGAAGTCACTTGATATGCACACACTGGTTAGTGGATATTAGCCCAGAAACTTAGAATACCCAAGATTCAATTTGCAAAACACAAGAAAATCAAGAAGAAGGAAGACCAACGCATGGATACTTCATTCCTCTTTAGAATAGGGAACAAAATAACCATGGAAGGAGTTACAGAGATACATTTTGTAGCTGAGATGAAAGGATGGACCATCCATAGACTGCCCCACCCGGGAATAAATCCCATAATCAGCCACCATACGCAGACACTATTGCATATGCCTGCATGGTATTTCTGAAAGGACCCTAATATAGTGGTCTCATGTGAGGCTATGCCAGTGCCTGGCAAATACAGAAGTGGATGCTCACAGTCATCTATTGGATGGAACACAGTGGCTCCAATGAAGGAGCTAGACAAAGTACCCAAAGAGCTGAAGGTGTCTGCAACCCTATAGGTGGAACAACAATATGAACTAACCGGTAACCCCAGAGTTTGTGTCTCTAGCTGTATATGTAGCAGAAGATGGCATAGTTGGCCATCATTGGGAAGACAGGCCCCTTGGTATTGCAAACTTTATATGCCCCAGTATAGGGGAACACAGTGCCAAAATGTGGGAGTGGGTGGTTAGGGGAGAGTGTGGGGGGAGAATATAGGGGATCTTTGGTATAGCATTTGAAATGTAAATGAAGAAAATATCTAATAAAAATTTTGAAAAAAATTACTATTTTCTTTTGACAGATAAAATGAATGAATGTATGATGAGTTATATATTAAGAAATACCAAAATGAGCATAAAAATAAGAAAGGGAGACTATCTAGGGCATTGTAAATTAATTCAATAAATGAAAAAATACTATGTATTTATTTCATGCTAAAGCAAATGTAAAGGATATTTTAGGTAATTATGCTATATGTTAAGCATTTAAATTATGACTAAATTACCTGATCAATATCTGTAGCCCACTCAATAATTTCTTTAGACATATATAGCTGTTGACCACTTGAAAGATGCCCTGTAAATCTTCCTATTTTCATTTTAAGTCCATAATCTTTTTGAAAATCCATGATATAGAAAATGTCATACTCTACATTCTGTTTCAAATTCTGTTTCATGTTGACTAAGTCTCCAGCAGGATTTATAAACTGTAAGGTCTTCAGAACAGAGAACATCTAAAACACATTTGTCATTTTAGTTTCAACTGGCTTACACATTAGAATAGAAAGTTTTTTGTTTAGAAAGTTCCCAATTATTATTATCCTTTCCAAAAACCTAACTTTGCCAGAAGTATTCAATACTAAAGTAAAAAATAAATTTCATGAAGATGTAAAGTTAATTCCACTTTGCTTATTAATATAATTTTTTTCTGGACTTGGTGCTTTTAAACCTACAATCCTGATTTTTATGATTGGAGAGTAATGACACCTCTTTGTTTTTTCCCTGCAAATAGTGATATTTGATCACAGGCAATGGAATAGACAGTATTAGTAAGTAAAATTAATGGAAAAGTACTTGATATTCTTTGAGATCTATTTAGTAAACTGATTAGGAAATTTTGAATAACATAAAAGACAAGTCATTTCCTTATTGCTATTTAAGAATTTCATGGGAAAAAATTTACACATGAAACAAATATGTGGTTAAAAATCTAGGCAAAAATATGTGACTTAGATTGTGAATGCTGATTTGCATACCAGTGTTGATGGTGTCATATTACATAGAGTAACATGATCTGCCACCTACGCAACAATAGAGTACAGAACTATGTACATTGATTTGTGAAATTTCCTATTGACATGGCTTCAGACCATGTGGTTTTATTAAAACATTCAAAACATATAAATTCCATTTAGTGTAGCACTCATTACCTTCCACGGGTCAAATTCCAGTTCCTTCCCATCATTCTTTGACCATGTGTCTAGTTGTTGCAGAAGCATATCATGGAGAGAGTGGGCCACAGCATAAATAGCATTATATAAGTTATAGCATGTATCACTCATGGCCATTCCAAGTGGTGTCATGAATAACCATTTAAACACAGTTTTGGTGGGACAATTCTTCAGTTTCTTACAATTAGAAGGTGGCAAAGAACATCTAAAATATGTCCACCAGAGTTTGGCAAAGGACAATTCACTACTGTAGTTTGAAGGGTGTACTCTTTGGATAAATTGTCCAAAGCCAGATATTTCAGGTTTCTGGTGTGAAAAAATGAAAGTCCCAGTGGAGGAGTAGAGCAAGAAATCTCCTAGAATCGTGATCATATCAAATTGTGACACACTAACCCAGATTCTAAACATGCCTTGAGATTTGCACAGGAGGAGGGCATAGATTATGGGAGAGTCTTTGTATCCATAAACTATCACAACTTTTGCTGATGACATTAAGATTTGTTTATAATTCATATGTAACTCTTTAAGAGCCATGAACTTCTGAGTTTTGATAATAATAGCAAATGATAAACAGACAATGTTGATTTGCATTTCTCCTCTCAATTCAGAAAGGAATTGAATTCCATGGTCATCATTTGAAATGATCACTCCTATCCAGTTCCATCTGAAATGAACCACTAAGGATACCATGGCTAGTGGTAGAGATGTGTCCTTTGGAGATATTTGGTAAAGATGAGGAAACTGTTCATTATCACTAAGAGGAAGATGAAAATGACCACAGTAAAGCTGAAACATACAGAACATAGATAAACACTATGAACATGATGGAATGCAAAGGATACTTGTAAGATCAGATTGTGCTTGAGCAAAGTATATTCATGCTAGGAAGTGTTTATTCTTCATCTCATTATTACTATTGTATCAAACTTCCTGTGATTCTCTAAACAATACAAATATACTTAGTCTTCTGGTATAACATTTCACAATACTGCTGTCTCCCATTTCCACGTATGATAAAGTTGTTTTGTGTGCCACAAAACATATGTATGGATTTATGTTTTACCGATCATAATAAATATAATCCCTTTCTCTGCCTTTTAAACTGCCTTCATACTCAGAAGTCTCACTGTGGTGAGAAAGTATTTCCTTAAATTAATCCATCTTTACTTGACTTACCTCAGGAATTCTGGACATAAAAAGGTACGGTCCAAGTTTTGTAGATATTGCCCATAATGGTGCTGTAAGTACAATTAAATATCTTCTCTCATTTATGCAGTAGTAATTAGGAATAAGTTCCTCACTTTTCAAGATCAAACCAGTTTTCTCACTATATTTTTGTAGGATACATTCAATATCAACTACCAGAGAAATGTTGGGTAAAATATGGAAGTTATTATTTATTTCTTCCAAGGCAAGATAAACAGAGAAAATCAAATGCCTGGTCTTGGGTGTCACCCTGAAAACAGAGTAGTAGAAAATATAATTCCTATGCCTGTACAAGCACAAGTCAGAAAAAAATCCTAGCATAGGGAGAGGAAATCAACACAAAAATATAACAGTTATGTACTGGTTTTAACTGACAGTAAAGGTAATATAACATAAGTTTACATTAAATTCTCTATATACCTACAAAATAAATTTCTGTTGTAGTATACAGCATATGAACACAAATCATAATGCTGTCACAAGCCTTTTTCTCCATGTTCATAATGATGGAATAGGTTATGGTTAGATGTAATGTGAAGAAATATAATCACATTGCACTTTCTCCTATATAATCCATATTTTTCTAACATTAATGTGGTTACTCAGAAAACCTAAAACACAACTTTAAAAATTTTACTAGTATTTATGTTGGCAGAATATCTCTTCATACTTCCAATACTATATCCACACAAGATTTCCATTTCAGATTTAAATTTGTATTGCGTTTAATTGTATCTTCTCCATAATGGTCATGTTTTTGAGAATCCTAATTTATCCACATTGGTCTAATATTATATTATTTTGCAAGTAGGTCACAAAAATGTACCCCAATACTTTAGTTCTGAAAACAACTGGCTTATTTAACTGTGCTGTCATGTTTATAGTAATGATATAAATGTCCAAGTATTAGTGACAAATTAACAGTGAATAACAACCTCTTTTGTGTTGGCACAATATAGCATGAGAAACATAAATTGTTTGGAATCATATCTGCTTTGTAATAAAGAAAGCTTTATAGGAAATTACATATAATAATTCTACTATGATGTATATATACACAATCATTTGTGTATATATATATGTATATATATATATTTGTAAATGATCATGACCACAGAAAAATTAAAAACTGACTCATATAAGCATCCAAAAATGTATTTTCTACATAAAACTTTATTTTTTGTTGTTAAAGTCTAGATAGGAAATTCTTGCCTTGGTATTTTTCTTATTAATAGTAAGTAATTAAAACACTTCTCTAAATGTACCTCCTTCTGAAACAACTGAAAATACGGAGTGAAAATTCATGGAGTTTGAATTTCTTGACTGCTGGACATAAAAGCTCACATACTCTTAAAAGGGAACATTTAGACATATTGTCACATTATCTGAAAATTTTTGAAAGTTAATTAAATGAATTACAAAAATCACATCCTTACATATGACAAGGCTTATATGAAATAGTATCTAGCTTATCATAATCTTATGAGATATTTACAAATGTATTTCTGAAGATGGTCGTGTTTAAACAACTCTCTTACATTCTTTCTCAACTATATCTGAGCAAATAATCCAAAATTATTTGTATTTCTGGCTCATCTCCTCCATCCTACAATATACCATGAATATAGATTTTTATTTTTAAATACTGATTTTCTCTGTTAAATCAACCCATTTTTTTCCAAATATTTTTAATCTAATACAAAGACAAAATATTTATGTCCATTTTGATTTTATTCTGATATATTCTAATTAAAAGTGAATAGACTCTATATCTAAAAGTGTCAGTGTCACTGGGATAATATTTCTCTTTTCTAGTTTTCTCTCTCTCTCTCTCTCTCTCTCTCTCTCTCTCTCTCACACACACACACACACACACACATACATCATATATATATATGCATATATATATGATGCCATGTTAAATATGATATATTATATATATATATCATGATATATATTATATATATATCATATATATATATATATGATGCCATGTTAAATATGATATAATTGAAACTTTGAAATATTTTTTGATAAATGTTCTATAACATTGGGGAGAAATTATCACAATTTCTTCAAATGAAATCTCAAATACAGTAACCCAATTTTAAAAAGAGATATTACATAAAATGTATGTAAAGTACATTCAATCCCCATAAATTCAAACACATATAATGTTATTAGGAAAGCAGAAATAAATTTAAATGTTGAATGAGTATAGTAAATGTAATTATACAATAATAATGAGAAATAAAATTTTGAAATCTGTACAGGATAGTCTTGGTAATGGAAAATTCTGTATCCATAGTAATCCTCTCTCAAATTCTATCAGGTATCACAGACAAAATATTTTATTCTAGTACTCAAAATAGAAATAACAAGTCCTAGTTTGTATGGGCATCTTTCCTTGTAACAAATTTACAAATTATCTGCTTGAATAGGTACATTCTTTATACGATTCTAATTGATAATTTTACATAAGATTCTGACATTAATACAATAAAAATATGGCAATGTCTTTGAAATACAATGTCAAATAAATGAAACAGTAATTTTTATTATGAAAAAATTAGTTCTCTCAGTCCTAATTTTGATGCAGGATTCATAGACAAGAAAAATTTGAAATTATAGTAGATAGATAATTTGAACAAAATCTGTCTATTTTCTTAATAATATAAGTAAAAATAAGGGCAGATACCCAAATGGCTGATGTACAAGAACTGGGTATCCATGCTGACAGATGAAACATTAGCAGACAAATAAAGACCACTATATTTCAGTCTCTATGAAATAAGGCAAAAACAATGATTGTTCCAATTTTCTATGGTAAATCCCAAGAAAAAATAACTTGGAAATTTACAAATTATGGGATTCTCTCTAGTAGAAAGTCCAATACCATGGGTCATTCATTCACCATTCACTTAGAAATTGTAACTCAAAAACAAAAAAACAATAAGGTACTCATAAAACAACCAGAATTGAAAAAAAATACCACTGTTTAAACATAAAATAAAAATTGGTTATTTCCTAGAAAGGAAGAGCCAGAAGACACATGGTATCATGGTCTACATCTCAGTATCTCTATAATGTCTTGTCACTTATGATAAAGTAAAATATGTAAATGAAGTATGCACTTACTGCTTGTATAGATTCCATTGGAAATAATCATTCTTCACATAGCCATGTTTTGTGGAAATAGAAAAGAAACAATAAGTTTCTTTATCTCCTAGATTATTTTCAGTGTCTTTTATTCTCCAAAAGCATCTGGGATCACTCAAATGACAAAAAATAAAGGATATCTTCAGAAACCAGAAGACCGAGTTCAAGGAGAGCATCTTTTTCCAGTCAGAAAGATATCTGCCTGAGGAAAATGCAGCACATACATTCAGATAGACAGAATTTTATGTATTAACATTTTGTGAACCCATCCAGATACCAGTATTTATTACTGCATCTACTACTAAAGGACAAGTGTATTTATCTTAGCAATATTTACTTTACAGTTACTTGTTCGCCTCTGGAGTATTCTTAAGCACTATATATCCTTAGGCTCAGCATCTGAGTTCATATGTTCAGGTAGCAAATAAGAGGAAATAACTTTGTTCATGATTAACCTTCCCATACATATCCCTTATGATTACATCCATATTAGTAAACATGAACATCAGGCACAATTCCTCTTGTGAAAATTTTCTAACAACCCTAGTTCATCAAACAAATTTTCTGATAACCATTTGGAACAGTTAACTCAGATTACATCAGGTATTCCAAATGAGCTTTACTAGAAATTATACCAAAGACGTCAACTGAACTCAATAATGAACAAATTAACAGTATCATGAAATGTCTGCATGGGTCCCTAGCACTTGCAGTTATTAATTTTATAAGGTGTCTTATAGGGTGATTTCCTCTTTCTTTAATTGATAACTATTATTTGAATTACTTTTGTGCTTATGTTATGGAAAAATGAGTAATTTGAATTGAAAGTTTTCATAAACGTATATTGTAAAAAACTGATTTTGTAAGAAATTTCAGGCTAGTAAAATTTTACTTTCCTTTTTCTGATGGGAAGTTTAAGCAAGTTGAGTACACAGAATATCATTCTTAATTTACCTCAATATTTATTAACCTAATTGTTAAACTGATTAAGAATTCCAGTCTAGAAAAGTATGAAAGGGGATAACATTTGAAATGTAAATAAAGAAAATATCTATTAAAAAATAAAAGAATTTCAGTCTATTATAATATAAGAGATATATGCATAATGATTTATCATTACAATGCACACAAGCCCTAAATTATATTCAGTGTGAATTACCATTTACAGTTAGTTATAAACATTTTTATTTATTCATCTTCCATTGTAGTTTCCTTTATGGAAGATTTTGTGACGGGTATATATAAGCAATAGGAAGCAAAAATTACCGCTGAAAGGAGTGAAAAATCTCACTATAAAAGACAGTTAAAAAACCCAGTGTATGTGGCTGAGCATTGATCTTTTTGAATGAGTATCATTTGTTAGAATACAGTTTCAAAAATATTTGGGTTTTCCCGTTCAGTTTCTTTTGTTTTTTGTTTTTTCCTAGTAGCTATATTATATTGAATTTGCCTGGCTCTCATTTCTTAAAAAAACAAAAAACAAACAAAAAAACCTTAAAATTTTTCTTTTTAATTCTTTGATAGTCTTTATTTTTGCCCTATTTTTGATTATCATAATATTTTTTCCTAATTCTTTCTATTCCCACATTTATCAACCACAGAACTTTGGGTCCTCTGTTTTTTTAATCCATGAAATCTACATTTTGCTGGAAAAAAATGTTTAGGATAAGTGATCATTCAATGAAAGACAATCACAGTATTAGGGTGTGGACTGTATTAAAAAATACAAAACTCTATCTTTCCTAGGGATTAACATTTCCATTCATTAATACAAATAATGAAATTGTGTATGCCGCTCTCCTTTTCACATTTGGATGTTATCTTTCTTAGATTTGCAAGGCTTCGTGCTTCCTGGTAAAGTCACTGGGATTTTACCCTGCCCCAATGTGTCTAAGAGTATGTTTTCTTCTAGTCATCTACCACCTCTGTAACTTATATTCAGTCTGCTCAGATTATAGAAATAATCCCCATGCCCTGAAGAACATGGATTAACTATGATATCCGTAAACTGGAATATTGTGCAGTTTTTGTTACCCCTTAAGTTCAATCACTTCTCTCTGTTAATTATCGTATTCAAATACATAAAATGTCCCCTACTGTGGGAACTCAAAAGGAGCCCAGGGGAAGTGGGAGGGGTGGATAGACATCCCACCAGAGTTCCACCTATGTACTGGACAGGCAGATGTGTAAGGGTTGCTAGACGCTTTCCACCCAGCTCCAGGCGGGCATTTAAGCCTCTGAACCACTCGACAGGGTTGGTCAAGGGGCAGCCCCCAAAATTAAAATTAATCCCAGGGTACACCCTGTAGCCAGGGGTTATGTGAGGGAGAGCTGAGGTAAGAGAGGTTCCCACACATGTGAGAGTGAGTGCAGCTGAACAGAGATAGGCCATGGTTTTAGATCTTTATTGGAGAAACTCGGGGGGGGGGGAGGAAGGTAAAAGACAGAGAGGCTAGCAATGACCAAGAGGAGAGAAAGGGGGAACAGGAAAGAGAGAAAGGGAAGAAAGGCTAGAGGAAGAGAAGAAAGAAGAGGGGAAGAGTAAGAGTAAGAGAACAAAGAGTGAGAGAGCAAGGAGGGGCCAAACAGCCCCTTTTAAGTGAGCTGCTATCTTTACTGTTGCTAGGTAACTGGGGAGGGGTTTAGCCTGAATGTCAGAAGGTCGGAAAATTGCCAATGTTACTTCCAAACATGCTTCTCTTGTGGGGGCTGGCGGGGGGGGGTGGGGTGCGGTAACTTAAGCAGGAGCCAGAGTTCCAGAAGCATGAGAGAACTCTTTCCATCCCATGTAGGTAAATTATAGCCACTGGGTCCCAGGGTTCAGCATCTCAGCTTGCCTGGAAACCAGCCTTTCTGTGCATACCCCAATGCCCCACACCATATTGGAACCACAGTTATTGGCCCTAAAAAATCTGGTCAAGAACTTAACCTCCTCCATTTAGAACCATTACCAGGCCAACACAATACCCCCATCATTGTTTTCAAGAAATTGGGCCACTACAGGATTTAGTTAATAGCAACAGGATTTCCTGGGATATTATGCATCTACTTGCCCCAGGACAGGGGACTATCTCATTGCCCATACTTCCTTTTGTAACTAAATATTTTGCAGCAAAAGTTTGTCTATTATCAGGAAAACTCGAGATGGGACTAGACATATCTCCTCTTGCCTGTTACCCTACCTTTAAATCTCCTTGCCTGACCCCATGGCAGGCATGTAATTTACTTCAAAGTCTGAGGTTGGCCTAACCAACAAAGGAACAAGGCCCACCAAGCTCCTCAATTTGTCCATATTCCTCAGTAAACAGATATATAAGTTAAACTTCAACAATGTCTGACTATGTCCTTTGAATTGAGCTTCATCACAAAAGTATAGGACAACCTTTAAAGACTCTTTGATTCCTCTTGAATAGTCCCTTGTGATATAATGCACTAGCATTCTGTCATTAAAGTTTTCCTTGAAGTTCTGATGTACCTGGTATTCCCTGAACAGTCATTAATACCCAGGTTTTACAGGCATGGTTTTCAGAGATAAGAAAGGCCTCCTAATAGGCTGGCCCAGACCTGCTCTCAAGGGAGTCTGACATTCCATAACAAATTGTCAGTGATCGACAAGACCCTAAAGCTGGGGCAACCAAAGACCAGTAGAGTTTCCTATGCTGTTCCCCCATTGAGGGTAGAAAAGGGTGGAACAGCAAAATCTGCCTCCCATTGAGATGATAACATTTAAATGAAAAATGGTGGTCATGTAGGAGCAGTGAGTCTTCATGGTCCAACTAGTGACCCACAACTGGATATACATGGGCATCAGGTACTTCCTCATTTATTAAACCTGAAATCTGCCTGATATCTGCAAATGGAAAAAAAAAAAAAAAAGACAGGCAAGCATGTTATGATCAGTCCAGCCCCTTGGCCTGTGCCTTCTGAGCTGGAAGAGCATTTATAGAATGAGAGGACCTTAGCAGAGGTTATAAAGGCACTCTCAACTATTACAATAAATGAGTATCTTTCAGCTTCTCCTCTGGCTAACTGAATCTGTGTACATGATACTGTGCCTTCTTACTTCTTATTGCCAAGGATCATCAAAGGGGACCAAGGATAAGACAATGACAGCACAATTCAATAAAAACCGAAAGGCTCCCCTAAATAAGCTAGAATACTGGAAGTGTCCAGAATCAGCTCAAATATTCTACAAAATGAAGACCAGTAAAGATCAGCGAAACCAGGAAAGCATTGTACAGCGTAGCAATGCAAGAGGGTGCTTTCAATGAAGGTAAGGTTTGGCTTATTTTATTTCTGAACATCATGTGCCCTCTCAAGTGTCTGATTTCAGCAAAATATCACATGTCTGCTCACAAGACATCTACCAGAAAAGCATCATATTATACTAATAATGTTGTTTTAAAGAAACCATAAACTTCAACTCCATATCACCCTCTCTGTTTAAAAAAAAATTGAATTTTCTCTAAAATTTAGAATCGATACACAATAAAATAATTTGGGAAATATAAAACTTAAATTTTATATCACATTTAAACAAGTCTATAATGTATGATATATTAAAAGATATTCAGAAAACTTTAAATATATATCAAAGTACTGTAATTAAGGAAAAACAAATAATTTTGATCAATAAAACATAGTCAAGCAAAACAACCTTTAAAATCAAGATACAAAAGTTTAAAAAACACCTTAAATTTCTATCAATATATAATAGTTAATCAATAAATATATAATAGTTTTCAAAATAACCTTAAATTTTTATCAATATATATTAATCCATGCAAAAGTAAAGTGGACTTAACTTTTATTAAAAAAATCTATATCTATCTATACCTATATCATCTCTATCTATCTATCTATCTATCTATCTATCTATCTATCTATCTATCTATCTATCTATCTATCTATGTAAACACCCATACATATACACACACCCACACACCCATATATGTATATATATATATATATATATATATATACATATATATATATATAGTTAATTTTATTCCATTTTTGATCCTTTCCCGCATAATTAGATAGCAGAGCTCAATTTATGATTTACACATTAATTTGTTTCCAGAAGACCATTATCAATAATAAGCATAAGTAAACATCCTACATAATAGCAGCCTAACACACCAAATGAGCAAAAACATCCACCCCAGGTTTGGAAGTATGGGAGTCAAGTTTGTTTGTTTGTTTGTTTGTTTGTTTCTTTATTTTGGGAGTCAAGTTCTTAAAATTACTTATCTCATGACATTGATATGTTTTGTGTACCACGAAAAATTGGGATATTGGCCAAATTTCTGTAAAGCTATTTTCAACTTTTTCTGTCCAGTGTCTCTGTTGTGCACTCTGTGTTTTCAAGACACTTGCTTTCTGTCAAGTCTCTGTGTTGTACAGTCTCTGAGTGATTAATCATTTGCACTAGTCCTGTCAATTTTATTTGCATGCATATATTGGAGAATCAATAACTGATACAGTTTGTGAATATGAAATACCTGGGCTTTTTGCTTTGTGAAGACTTTTATGTCTGAGCTGAGAAGTTTTTCCATGTGTACATCTAATGTTTATAACTTTTATTGGTAGTTATAATTTTTCATTCCCTGTACATATATAAGCATAACCAGGTTTATATTTTAACACTATTGCAGTTTTCCATTCTAATATTAGCACATCTGTATAGTGTATAGTTTGGCCTAGTTCTTCTCTTCTTTTGATAATCCAGTATTTCTCAGCCTTGTTGTTCCTTTTCCCAGCACAAAGCAAACCCAGACTTAGCAGAACAATATTAAGCCTGATCCTGGGGGTGTTACATCTTCCTTTTTAATTAATAAGCATTTCTTAAGGCATGATTGGCACCTTCTTGCTACAATCTCCTGTCCTGTGGGATTGTGTAATATATCACTAATACGACTTATACAGTAATATGCAAAGAAATGCTTCAGTTTAGTAGTTGCATATTTAGGAACATTATCAACATTTATTTGTACAGGTATTCCCACAATTGCCATTATTTCTAATAACTGTGTAATTACACACTCATCGTTTTCAGAACTTAAAGCAGATGCCCATTGAAACTCACTGTGTGTTTAAATGATATGGTATATAATATATACATATATATATACACGTATATATATGTTTATTATTATTATTTATTATTATCAATATTTATTTATTATTAATTATTATATTATATTTATTTTATTATTATTTATTATTATTAATATTTTATTATATATAATATATTTTTTCCAAATCTGGAAAATGAAAAACAAACATTGGTCAAACATTATTTCTTTTAACACCTTTAGGGTGAGTAACAGCATGTAACAGACTTTTATTATATAGGGAATATATAGGACTTATTATTATTATTATTGTCATTATCATTATCAGTATTATTATTGTTTTTTGACAAGTAGTGGGAGGTTTTTTTTTTTTTTTCTTAAACGTTCCAATTACTATGTTTATCATGAAATTATTTGGTTTGTAACAGTTTTTTTTTTTTTTTTTTGTAATTCATCAATTTCCCCATTTCCTTTTGTCATTGGACCTGGGAAATTTGTATAACAATGAATATGAGTAATATATAATGGATAGTTTCTACTACTTATGGCTTGTTTTAATTGCATAAATAAAAAAGGTAATTGTGAGTTACTAGAAACAGATTTCGCTGTTACTATATGCAAAATTACTTTCTGCATAAAATGAATCAGTAATTATACTAAGAGATTCAGAATAATCTAATGATACTATGAGATTTGCGTATAATTCTTTTGAACTGAAGCATATTGTGTTTTGATTACTTTACATATTTTGTCTAACTTATAACCACAAATGCACATCTTCTTTGGATCTGGATGAAGTGTTGGTATATTTGGAATTGGTGTTCTCATTACTATACATGGAAGAAACCATTTAGTTCTTTTAATAAACTGTATACTTTGCTTTTTGCATATTTGTTCTTCATTGACAAACCTTAGTCACAAAATTTCAGCAATAGAAAGAAGTACTATAATTTTGGTCATATCTGTTTCTGACTATTGATATAGATTCTATATTTCATATTTAATTCAGAAATAATTTCTATACATGTCTTTATATGTTTTACTTTTTTGTGAGCTAAGAAAATCCATCCCATAATACTATTTTCCCTTTGTAAAATGACCCTATAAAAAGAATGTGTTGAAGGAAAATCAACAAATACAATCAAGTATAGGATTCAATAGCTCCACACTTGCATGATGCAGTCTCTGTTCTACAAGTTTTAACTCTTTTCCTGCTTCAGCTCTTAGACATAGCAGACTGTCGACAATTGAATTCCATTTTAATGTGCAAAAGAAATTACTTAACTCATAATCCTTAATCTAATGTTAAGTCTCAGCCAGCTAATATCTCCCATTAATGTTTGAAAATTGCTAACAGCTTGCAATTAGTACCTACTAATCTGTATTGTTTGTGGTTGAATGTTTTGTTGATTGATTTTTATAAACCAAATAATTAAGTGAATATCCTCTTTGTATTTTTTTCTGTAGCCATCTGTTACACATAGCATGGCAGAATTCTTCATGTTTCCCATTTCTCTAATGCACCAGATTCAGCCAATAAAATGTCATCCAAGTAATGATAAATAATAGATTGAAGAATTTTGTTTCAAATTATTAACAATGGTGCTGCCAAGCCACAGAGGCCAAGGGTAATAAAGCGAGGGAAAGGCACTAAAGTCAAGTCAGCAAGAACACAAACTGACTTTCACGCTGCATCATGTATGAAAATGGATTCTAAAATACAGCTTCCCATCACCACACTACCTCATGCTGATCAGCAGTAAATATTCAGCCCAAGCAGAGAAAGGCCTACTGTTTCCGGTACCCTGGAAGGTCATCTAATTCATATGACAATCCTTTTAGTACAGATCCAAAGCAATAGTGACTCCATGCCACCTGCTGGAGACACAGTAAACAAGCCATGCCCTGTGACTGTGGTCACTTCTATTCCTCTGGCATCTCAAAAAGGGAACTCTGGAGTCAAAAAACCCAAGGTAGCCATTATAGAGATGAAATCAGAGAATAAGGATCCTCCTGGGCTCTCTGTACAGATATTATCTAGTGTGGATATTGATAGCACTTCATACAGCGGTACTGACATGGCTTCCTCTTCCCCAAGTCCATAAGAAGCCTCTTTTCCTCCACTACACACCTGGATCCAGACTCCAGACTTTATGAAGGTAGATGAAAAAGAGATGCCCCTTCCAGGAACTAACTTGATGAAGTAACCGATATTATTCAGGAGGAAGAAAAATGTGACGAAATTCCTGAATACTCTGCACCAATGTTGGAGTTTAACAGAAGTTGTTCCTACAAATTATAATGGTCCTTCATTTCCTCCCATAGTTTCTGCTTACCATCACACTACTGATATTTTACATCAAGTAATTGAGAGAAAAGAAACATTGCAAAATAGTTTAATTCAACACAAGAGATAATGTCAAGAATTATCTCTGGGCTCTTTTCCCTTCAGCAACAGGCCAGACTTGATGCCAGTGTCTCACTAAGTGAGTCAAGCGAACCATCAGCTTCTGACATTGTTGCAGGAACAATCAGTGGAGTGCTCCAGCGTACAGTTAGTCCCAGAGTTCCTGTGAACTCAGACACGGTCAGCCAGTTTGTCAAAGAAGCTCTGACTGAGACCATCATTGTCATATTTGCTGAGAGAAGCAGAGAGGCAAAGGCCTGCTGCCACAAGTGTTCCTGGTGATCTTTCAGAAACTGAAACTAACCTGTTGGCAAGAGTTTGTGCTCCAGTAGCTATACCACAGCCCACCCACCCTTGTTCACCATCACCTTTGAAGGAGCATATGTTATTGAAAACTCCTGATTCCTCTCCCTGTGAATCGGATCTGGATGTGGCTTCTTCTATAAAAGAGATACGTGTTGAAAAAGGAAGTGTTTTGCCTGCTGTCATGCTTGTTAGTATGCCAACACATACTCCTGTCACTACCCCTCCTCCAGCAGTAGCTCTTACCCCAACTTTGTCTGAAATTTCCTTTGACAAGCTGAAGTTATCAAGCCCTGAACTTCCCAAGCAATGGGACAGTGGAGACATGCCACTGAATGAAGAGAATCCTAACTCTCTTCAAGAATTTCCTTACCCAAGAGCTGTTGTAATGTGTGTGGCTAAGGAAGAACCTGAGAGTGTGGACTTTTCTGTTCAGCCTGCACCTTCGGAGTCAACTCCCTTAGCACCACTTCCTGAGGGCACTGAGGCTCCTTCTCTCCGGTGTATACCAAGTTCTGGTTCATCTACCCTGAAGAACACTATGAGAACTGTCACTGAAACAGAAACGCTAGACAGGCATATATCTGAGGGGAAGATCTTATTTAGCTGTGATCAATACTTGGCCACCAAGAGACCTGGGGACTTTTTTTCTGATGAACATAAATGACAGCTTATCCAGCACTCTGCAGGATGCCCTTGAAATGAAAGGAGACCCTCCCAGTGAAGGGCAGGTGATTAGGAGGCCCCATAAAAAGCGTTATGAAGACGCCATCGTTCCCTTTCTTACTAAGCAAGAACAGGTTTTGTTAGTTTCACAGCAAGCAGAGGACTTGGATAACAGTGTGGTTGAGCTTAGTGAAGGACAGAGGCTTGTGCTGAAAGCAGCAGAGGACATCTCAGCAGGAATGTTCGGACTCATGCTGCAGCCCACTTCTCCTGCAGAGCATTCTTATCAGCTCGCAGACCCTGGTATTTCAGGGTGGTATTTCAGCAATCTGATATGGCCTCAGGTAATATTTGTGAAGATTTATGTGCCAGTCATGGTCCAATGAGCTTAAGGGAACTGGAGTTGCAGCCTGATTCTAACCTTATTCTTCCTATAACACATACTACAACAAAAGTCAGTGATGTTCATTTAAAAGAAGTAGCTGAAGATTTTTCTCAGTACCAACAAAAGCAAGATTCAGACTTTAAACCAGTTGAACACAAGCCAATACAAAGACATTTAACCTGTGAAAGAAATAAATCTAACAGTTCACTTTTACAACATCAAGGTAGCCTGGCAGATCAGCTCCTCATTTCACATGTGTCACCCACCAGGATGTCTGTGACTCTATCCTCTGCAAACTTTGAGGACTGCTCTCTGTCCCTGAGCACCAGCTGCACGCATGGTGGCGCTGAGTGCTCAGGGACGGACAACTTCTGAGCAGGGGGAGAGTAGCACAAGGTTAATGAAGACTCAGGAATGTTCACAAGGTTCATGAAGGTCAGGTGTCACTCTGGCTGCAGACGATGTCCACTATTGATCTTTGAACATAATTTTAGGGGAAAATATTTCTAATATTTTATTAAGATGAAAGTGTCCTTTGAATATTTAGTAAGGCTTTTAAATAAAGTAGATATAACTCATAAAATAAACCAATGAATTCATAAAGTTCTTAAACAAATGGAAAGATCTGGAGGATGTCCTCCTAAGTGAGGTAACCTAACCAAAAAAGAACACACATGCTATTCAGTGATAACTGAATGCTATTTACTGATAACTGATACCTCAGCACCTCATAATACCGAAGATTGAATTTGCAAAACACATAAAACTCAAGACGAAGGAAGAACAAACTGTGGATACTTCGATCCTTCTTAGAAGGGAGAACAAAATACCCACGGAGAGTTGCAGAGACAAAATTAGGAGCATAGACCAACCTGAGACTGCCCCACCTTGGGATCCATCACATAAACAAACACCGAACTTAGACACTATGGCAGATGCCAACAAGAGCTTGCTGAAAGAAGCCTGATAAAGTTGTCCCCTGAGATGCTCTGCAAGTGCCTGACAAGTACAGAAGTGGATGCTCACAGCCATCTGTGATGGAGCACAGTATCCCCAGTGAAGGAGCTAGAGAAAGTACCCAAGGAGCTGAAGGGGTTTGCAGCGTCATAGGAGGAACAACAGTATGAATTAACAGTACTGCCAGAGCTCCCTGGGGCTAAAGCACCTATCAAAGAAAACACATAGTGGGACTAATGGCTCTACATGGATATGTAGCAAAAGATGGCTGTCAATGGCAGGAAAGGCCTTATGTCCTATGAATGTCATACTCCCCAGTATAGGGGAATGACATGGCTAAGAAGCAGGAGTGGTTAGATTGAGCAGCAAGGGGATGGGGAAGGGGTAAGGAATTTTTGGATGGGAAACTAAGAACATTTGAAATTTAAATAAAGAAAGAATGTAATAAAAATAACATAATTAAAAATTAAATATCAGGTACTATAATACACATATATATTTATTATATGTACATATATTATTTTATATTTATTTGTGTATATTAGAGTTCCTGATTATTTTATATATATATATATAAAATTTCTTTTTTTATTCAAGCCTTTATAAAATATACAAAGAAGGAAAATCCCCTGGTTAATTACTGGCCATTCTTACCAGAAGAATGTGTAGGGTATCTATAGACCCTAGCGACCGTCTCTATTACCTCATACATAATTCTCAGGTCTCGGTATTGTAATAAAATAACTAGAGCATCCTTATTTCAAAGTAGCCCATGCATCCTGTGGTTCTAACAGACCATCACACTGGCCTACCATTAACCAGCAATAAACATTAGCAAGCCTTGCCCATGAACACACAAGTACAGCAGGCAAAATTCAACCAACCTACTCTCTAAAAATACAGAGATGAATAAAAGCCATGGAGTAAAATCACACACAACCAATACAAAACAGGAGGCAACTGGTAGACCTATAATCAGCAAAAATGTAAATAATTAGATTCCAAAACCCCATAAAATCCAGAGCAATATGCCTCCTTCAATGGCATGTCCTAATTTTCCAACATAGTTAAAGTACAAAAAAAAAAAAAAACAAACAAAAAACAACAACAAAAAAAACATAGAAGTAAGCATAAATATAATGATTAGTATGGTCTTTGAAAAAAATATTAAAAAAATAACTTGAAGAAATTCAGGTCAACAGAAACAAAAAACAAAAGTAAGAAATTTGTCAATGAAAGTCAAGAAAACAGTAGCAATAGGAGGAAATAAGTAAGTCTACAAAAGAAGATCATGGAATAACAAACTATGGAAGGAAACAAATGAATGTTTTTCAAACCTGAAAAAGGAAAGAAAACAGTAAAAGAAAGACAATCTGTGGAAATATCTGGAATAAAAAAGTGGGGAAGGCAAACAAGATAAGTTTAGCCAATAAAATACAAAAGATAGAAGACAGAATCTCAGGCATTGAAGTCACTAGAGGAGAAATTGATACAGCAATCAAAGAAAATATTAAATATAAAACTCCATGAGAGAAAATATTTAAGATATATCAGCCACTATGAAAAATATAGATTATGAATATTATGTATAAAGAATGGAGCATACCAACTGAAAGGCCAAGAAAATAATTTTACCAAAATCATAGAATTGACTTCCTTTCCTAAAAAGAAGACACATCTAAAGGCACAAGACACATGCAGGAGAACAAATGTATCAGATCAGAAAAGAAAGTACAATTGCCATATACTAATCAATACACCAAGTAGATAGAAGAAAAAAATTAGAAATTGTAAAGGTAAAAGAGCAAATAATAGGTGTAGAAGAGAGTTAAGATTACCAAATCAAAGGGCCAGGACATCTGCAACAAAATTTATATATCTTCCCTAACCTAGAGAATGAGATGCCCATAAATGTACAAGAAGCCTACAGGACATCAAACAAATAGGACCAGAAAAGATATCCCTCCTATATAATAATTAAAATGCCAAATGCACAGAACAAATAAAGAATATTGAAAGCTATCAGTGGAAAGGTCAAGTAACACATAAAGGGATACTCATCAGAATTACACCAGAGTTCTCATCAACTCTAAAAGCTAAAAATCTTGAGAAGTTGTCACACAGACCTTAAGAAAATAAAAATGTCAACCTATGCTAATATAATCAAGAAAACTGTCAAATAATTAAGAAGAAATCAAGGTAATCCAAAACAAATCCAAATTTATACAATATATTTCCACAATCCTGTCCTACAGAGAATAATAGAAGAAAAAAAATCAACACAAGTAGAGAAACTACACCCAAAAGGAAAGAAGAAACTAACCTCACAACAAAAACAAAAGAAGTGAATCATACATACATATGTCCACCTCTACAATGGATAATAATGGGAAGCAAAATTATTGATTCTTAATATCTCTCAACAATAATGGGCTTAATTATCCCAAGAAAAAGACATAGACTAACAGGTTGGACATTTAAACAGGAACAGCATTTTGATTCATACAGGAAATCTACCTCAGTGATAAAGACAAATACTACTTCAAAATAAGAGGCTGGAAAAATATTTTCCAGGCAAATTGCCCAAAGAAACAAGCTGGAGTAGCAAATCTAGTATCTAGTAAAATAGATTTTCAATCAAACATTATCAAAAAAGATGGAGATGAACACTACATACTGATTAAAGGAAGAATCCAGCAGGATAAGCTCTCAATTTTGAACATCTTGAACATTTGTGCCCCAAATGCAAGGACACCCACATTTGAAAAAGAAAATTAAAGATGCTCAAAACATACCTTGATCCTACCTTACACAATAATAGGAGACTTTGATATTCCACTCCCACCAATAGACAGATCATACAAACAGAAACTAAACAGAGACACAGTGAAACTAAGAGAAGATATAAACCTAATGGACTTAATAGATATATACAGAATATTTTACCCTAAAACAAAAGAATACACTCTCTTCCAAGAACCTAATGTTACCTTCTCAAAAAATAGACTATATAATCAGACACACAACAAGCCTCAACCAGACAGGCAGTGGTGGTCTTTAATTCCAGCACTTGAGAGGCAGAGGCAAGTGGAGTTTGAGGCCAGCCTGGTCTAGAGAGTGAGTTCCAGGATAGCCAGGACTACACAGGGAAACCCTGTCTCAAAAAACAAACAACCCCCCCCAAAAAAAAACAAAAACCAAAAACAAACAAACAACAACAACAAAACAAGCCTCAACCAATACAAGAAAATTGAAATGATCCTATGCATTCTATCAGATCAAAAAGACCAATGCTGTGCTTCAACAATAAAAGAACAGGAAGCCTATATATACATGGTAGCTGAGAAACTATCTACTCAATGTAAACTTGATCAAGGAAGAAAGAAATTAAAGTGTTTTTAGAATTTAGCAAAAATGAAAGCAAAACATAATGAAACTTATGGGCTACAAGGAAAGCAGTAGTATGTGGAAAATTCATAGCTCTGAGTGCTTCCAAAATAAATTTAGAGAGACCATATCCTAGCAGCTTAACAACACATCATAAAGCTCAATAATAAAGAAGCAAATACACCTAAGAGGAGTAGACAATACGTAATAGTCAAACTTAGGGCTCAAATTAACCAACTAGAAACAAATATATCTACTCAAAGAATAAAAACAAAACAAAACATAGACAAAAAAACAAAATAAAAAACAAATGAACAAACAAACAAACAACAAAAGTAGAAGCTGATTCTTGGAGAAAATCAATACAATACATACTTTGCCAGACTAATGAGAAGGCACAGAGACCATATTCAAATTAACAATGTCAGAAATGAAAATGGAGACATAACAACAGAAAATGAAGAAATTAAAAAAATTACCAAACCCTGCTACAAAAATCTATACTCAATAAAAGTGGAAAATCTAGATGAAATGAATTATGTTCCAGACAGATACCAAGTACCAAAGTTAAATCAAGATCAGATAAACCATTAAACAGTACCATATACCCTAAGGAAATTGAATCAGTCAGTAAAATTCTACCAAGAACAAAAACCCAGACCGGATGATCTTTGTGCAAAATTTTATCAGACCTTCAAAAAGCCCTAATATCATTACTTCTCAAACTCTTTTATAAAAAGGATAAAGGAGGAACACAACCCAGCACATTCTATGAATTTACAGTTAAACTGATACATATAAAATTCAAAGACCCCAAATGGCAGAAAAAAAAATATCCAAATTCTCTCATGAATATTGATGTAAAGAAAAAAATTCATGCAAACTTATTCCTAGAACACATCAAAATTGTCATTCACTATGATCAAGAACACATAATCCCAGTGATGGTGAGATGGCTCCATATATGGATATCCATCATAATTCACTATATAAAGAAACAAAAACAATAAACCAAAAAACCAAAAAAACAAAAACAAACAAACAAACAAAAAACCTAATCATCTCATTAGATTCTGAAAAATCCACTTACAAAATAAAAGAGCTTTTCTTTCTAAAAGTATTGAAGAAATCTGGAAATCAAGGACCATCCATAAATAGAACATATGAAATTTACAGCAAAGCAATGGCCAACATGAAATTAAATGAAGAGAAATTTGAAGCAATCCCACTAAATTCAGGGACAAGTCAAGGCTGTCCACTTCCCCCCATATACTAAATATCCTACTTGAAATTCTAGCCATAGCAATTAGACAACGAAATGAGATTAAAATAATACAAATTGAAAAGGAGGGATTCAAGATAACAGTATTTGTAGATGATATGATACTGCACATAACTGATCCCCCCAAAAAAATCCATGAGAGAACACCTACACCTGAAAAACAATTTCAAGAGAAGTGGCTGGATACATAGAACAGATCCAGTGGATAGGCATGGTCCCTACTTGTGCTATGGGGCCACACACCTACCTCAAAAATATTAATACTGAATTTCTCTTGTCAGAAGAAAGTGCAGGGACAATGAGTGGAGCAGAGACCCCATAAAAGGCCATCCAGAGATTTTCCCACCTGTGTTCATCCCTTCTGCAGACACCAATCCCAGACACAATTGTTGATACAAAGAACAATTGGTGATAGGAGCCTGGTATAGTTGTCCCAGAGAGGTTGTGCTATAGTCTGACTAATACAGATGGAGAATGCACACACCTTCAACTACAGACTCAAAGCTGTGGATAATTCATCCAGACAAAAATGAAAAATGAAAAATATTGGAGTTAACTAATCTTATAAATCAATTTAATGTAACAAATATATACCGATCATTATGCTAAGCTTTAAAGAATAAAATTCTTATTCAGCAATTCACACAGTTTTCTCCAAAATCTACCTACTCAGAAATAAGGCAAGACTCAAAATATCTAGAAAAATGTAAATATCTCAATACATTCTAGAAGATCACCATGAATTAATGATGGTCAACAAATACAAAAGGAACCACAGAAGGTTTACCTTCATGGAAAATGAACAACTCTTAGTAGTTTTATGAAATAATGTATCAAGACAAAAATAAAAATAAATATTGAAAACTTTCTAGAATTCAATGAATATTTGGACACAAAATCTCAAATATATGGGACATAGTGACAGAGCCGCTAAAAGAAAAGTTAATAGAACTAAGTATTTCTGTAAGGAATAGGAGAGATCTCATTCTGGTAAGTGAACAGCACATCTAAAGTTTCAACAACAACAAAAGGTTTAAATATACCTAAGGAAATATGATGGCAACAAATTATGGAAATGAGGGATGCATTAAATAATATAAAAAGACAATTACAGAAAGAAATAGGAAAAAATGTTTCTTTAATAAAGTTAGCAAAATAGACTGGTCATTATTCAACCAATAAGAAAGTCATAGAAAAACATCAAAATAGTAAATGAATAGATAAAAAAAAATAATAGTGAAAGAAGAAAATAGCAGACATTGAAGGGAAATATTAGGACACACTTTAAAAACTAGCACTGCACAAAACCTAATAAAATCTAATAAAAGTAATTATTTTTGATATGAAATACTTACCAAAGGAAAGTCATGGACAGACAAGCAAGTTAAATTGATCAATGTCTCCCATTGAAATAGCAACACTCATTTGAATACTCCCAACCACAACAAAGCCTATGTCCAAATTGGTTTTAGGTAAAAACTCAACCAGAATTCCAAAGAACTAACATCAGGACCTCTCAAGTTATTCCACAAAGGACATACATAAGAAACATCACAGGTCATTTTCTGAAACTATAGTTACCTTAACACACAAGCTAAATAAAGATTCATTGAAGAAAGGGGATTATGATTAGTTTATCTAACAGGTATACATGCAAAATTATTCAATAAAATACTTGCAAATTCAAGAACACAGCAAAAAGATTTTCCTCCTCTTCATGATATGTACTTGTGTAATCATTAATGCAAGAAACATATGTCAAGATTCTAAAGACAATTTACAGCAAGTTTATAGCCAAGACAAATACTGGTATAATTCCTAAGGCAAGACATACACCTAACGATTCTAAAGATATATTATAGGAAGGTTATAGCCAACCAAGTGTGGAGGCCTCTTTCTTTCTTAGAAAGGGGAACAAAGTATCCAAGGGAGCAAATGCAGAGAGAAATTGTGGAACAGAGACTGAACAAATGGCCATGCAGAGACTGCCCCTCCTGGGGAAACATCTCAAATACAGACACAAAACCCAGGGACTATTTTGGAATATAAGAAGTGTGTGCTGACAGGATCATGAAATATCTGTCTAGATAGAAGCTCTGCCAAAATCTGACAAACACAGAGGCAGATGCTTACAGGCCACCATTGGACTGAACATGGCTCTCCAATGGAGGGATTAAGAGTAAGGACTAAAGGAGCTGAAGGGGTTTCCAAAACCATAGAAAGAACAAAAGTATCAAGCAACCAGGCCACCCAGAGCTCAAGTATACATGGAAGAATGCATAGCTCTAGCCGCATATGTAGCAGAGTATTATTGGGCTTCAATGTGAGAAGAGGTCCTTGGTCCTTTGAAGATTAGTTGCCTCCGTGTAGGGAAATGCAGGGAAGGAAGTCTGGAATGGGTAGGTGGGAAGGGGAACATCCCTAGAGAATCATGGGTGGAAAATGGACTATGTGGTTTCCCAGGTTGGGGCGAACCAGGTAAAGGGATAATGTTTGAAATGTAAATAAAGAACATATCCAATAAAAATAAAAACATCTTATAACTATATTTAAATTTAATTTATATTTTAATAATAATAATAATAATAATAATAGTCATTACTCATATTTGTAACAATATAGGCCAAGGACAATATACCACAATTGTCTATGTGAGTCTGAACTTAAAGAGCAACTATGGAAATCAATATGGAAATTTCTAAGATAATTGGCATTAGTTTTACCATCAAACCCAGCTTTAACACTCTTATATATGCATCCAAAATATATTCTATCTTACCACAATGCCACTTGCTTAAATAAGTTCCTTTTAGTTTTATTTAAAAGAGTCAGAAAAATGGAAAAAAAACTAGATGCAATTCAAATTAAGAAAGGATAAAGAAAATGTACTGCATCTACACAATGCAGGATGACTCACCTGTATAAAATAAAATGAGATCATGAGATTTACGGTAAAACTGATAGAACAAGAAAGGAATCATCCTGAATAAAATAACTCAGGCACAGAAAGTAAATATTGTATGTATTGGCTTAAAAGTGGACAATTGATGTTAAATAAATGATAAAAAGCTATGATGCACAGGCCCAGAGAGCTACATAAAGAACAGGTATGAACAGAGAAAGATGTATCTCTCTGGGAAGAGGAAATAGATCATTTTTGTTATTGGTGACCAAAATACAGGAAAGGAAGTGATCAGTTTTAGGATATCGACAGACAGAGGATGGAGAGAAACTGGTGGAAATGGAAGGTATTTGAAGGGAAATGTGGAAATACAATTCAGTGGAAATAACCTGGATGTATTGAGTACTTCTTTTAACAAAGAATACAGAGACTGAACTTGCCATTTTTGTTAAATAGGCAATTGGTATGAACAGATAACATTTAGCTGTCTTGTTGGATGAGTAGTTCCCATGAAAGTCCCTAAACAAGAGGGATTGATGCTAGTCATCATTTGAAACTTGAGAGTGTACCTCCATAGCTGAGGATGGTTTCAACTCAGGTAATTGATCATGTGGAGGTGGAACTGGTGTGGGGTAGAATCTAGCATTCACACATACTATAGTCTCTTTGGCATGAGCATGTATTCTTCAGGTTAAGACAAACATAGACATCATGCTACCATTATTAAAATGTCATCAGTGAAATGAAAGTCAAAGAATCTTGAGATAACATTTTAAACTTGCCAGGATGGGTAAAATAAAAATATCTGAATTCGTAGCACATGATGTCAAGACCAGGTAAAAAGAGAAAACACTCCTGCATTGCTGGTGGCAGTTCAAACTTGTAGGAGCTTATTGGAAATCAATTTGATGTTTTCTAAGAAAACTAGTAATATGTTGACCTAATGACCCAGCTATAACCCTCCTAGGAATATACCCATTAAACCCCACTGTATCACAGAGAAACTTGTTTATCTCAGCTTCATTCATAATACCCAGAAACTTGAAAAAAGCTACATTTCTGTCACCTGAAGAAAGAATAAATAAAATAGGGCACACCTACACAAAACAATAATATTCAGCTTTCAAAACCCCCACATCTTGAAATATTCAAGCAAATGAATGGAATTAGTATACTATCCTGAGTGAGATGGATGAGAGACAGAAAGGCAAGGATCTTATGTACTCATTTATAGCTAGACATTAGCCATAAATTTCAGCATAAACATGCTACAATCCACTGACCTAAAGAAACTGGTGATAAGGAGGTTCCAAATGAGATTGTACAAATATTACACAAAAGATGTAACAAAATAGTCTTAGGAAGTGAATTAAGAGAGATAAAGGTATAAACGAGAGAATAAAGGGGTCAGGGAATGTTGCAAAACTATGGGTAGAGGAGTCAGAAAAGCCTGAGAGTGAGAACTGAAATTGATGAGGGGTACTCTGGGACAAGACGGAGGCCTGAGCAGGGTGAGGATACAGAGAACATACAGTGATGTCCCTAACTGAGATTCTAAGAAGAATGGGATATAGAAACTAAATTGGCTGCCTGCTGTAGTTAGGCACAATTTCTAGAGGAAGGAAAGTAACATAAATCCACACAGGGAACGTAGATGTACTAAATATTTGTCATACTTATTTGCAAGGATAAATATGGAGCATTGTGGGAAGCCACATAAGCCATTACAAGATAGCACTGGCTACTGCTGGCCACCACCCATAAGTCTGGGTAAAGAAGCAATGTGCTCATGTGCAGTATACTTTTTGCCAAATCACTGCCTGGCCGGAGGTATGCAAATGAGGTACTGAAAGTATAACCAATCGGGTGTAGACACGCCTCTCCTAGGCCTATATAAGCAGCACCAGTTCTGGGGCTTGGGGTTTTTCGCCTCTGCAATCAAACTCTCCCAATAAATGTGTGCAGAAGGATCCTGTTGTGGAGTCTTTTTTGCCTGCGAGTTGGGCGCTCACAAGTGGTGCCGAATCCCAGGACGAGACATCTTCAGGCACAAGCAAAGACCCCCCCCCACCCCATTACAGGGAGGATTTAGAACTGCATCATGGGGAGAAGAAGTGTACCAACAATAAAGGCTGTTGAGAAGGATTCGACTTCGTGGATTCAGAACTCTTCAGCTTGGAAACGGAGGTACCAGTAAGTAAAAAGAAATTAATGTAAGTCTCTGAGAGGTATGCTTTCTTTCGGAATACATCTGGTAATTGTTGCTAGGGTTGGGTTGCTTGTTTTCTTTCTTGTCCTGATATTGTGTTATTGTCTTAATTTTCATCTCCCTGGACACGAGTGCATCTTCTGGGAATAGCTTGGCAGATACATACGATCATAAAGAGAGTGTAGATAAATTCATGAGTTCATCTTGGGACTCAGAATTTCACGTAGATAAGTGAGTGTCTCAAGAACGCTTTCGTCCAGGACGATCATGGGTACTGGCCAGTCTATGCAGTTAGTAGGGCTGGTGCAAGCCTTGCTTAAAGAACGAGGTCTAGACTCCAGCTGCATATGTATCAAAAGATGGCCTAGTCGGTCATCACTGGAAAGAGAGGCCCATTGGACACGCAAACTTTATATGCCCCAGTACAGGGGAATGCCAGGGCCAAAAAGTGGGAGTGGGTGGGTAGGGGAGTGGGTGGGAGGGTATGGGGGACTTTTGGGATAGCATTGGAAATGTAAATGAGGAAAATACCTAATAAAAAGTAAAAAAAAAAAAACCAACCAAGAACGAGGTCTAAAGATTTCTGAAAGTATAGTGAGAGGGTTCTTAAAAGAGACAGACAGACTTGCTCCTTGGTTTGCCCCCACTGGGTTGCTGACAATACCTAGTTGGGAAAAGTTAGGGAGAGATATAGCAAGAGAGGAAGCTGAAGGGAAAGTGAAAGCAGGAATAAGATCGCTATGGAAGTTGATTAAGGCTTGTATCCAGGATAAGAAATGTGAACCAGCTGTTAAGGAAGGGCAGCGACTTTTGCAGGAGCACCAGGAAAGCATGTCAGAAACAGAGAGAAATGAAAAGGAAGGAGCACGCAGAAAAATAAGTAAAGGAAGAGATATAAAAAGAGAAAAGGAAAAGAAACCAAAATATAGAGATTCAAAAGATAATATAAAGAATGAAGATCGAAAAATTAAGTCAATTTACCCTCCTCTCGAGGACTTTGAGTTATTAGAATTATCTAGCTCGGAGGACTCGGAATTATCAGCAGGGGAGGAGGAAGATTTGGAGTAGACTGCTGCAGAGTATGAGGCAGAAAGATATGGTCCAATAGGGAGGAGTCTCAGTGCTCCCCCACCACCTCCGACTTATACAGAAAATAAAACAATTGGTAATGGCCACTCTTTTTGCACTCCTAGAGGGTTGCATAAAATATGTCAGGCTTTTCCTGTTTTTCAGGATCAAGCTCAACAGCGATATTATGAGCCAATATTGCATAAACAAGTGAAAGATTTAGTAGAGTCAGTAAGAACCTATAGAGTCAATGCCTCTTTTACTCAGTCCCAAATTGATAGACTGGCTCACCATGCCATGACTCCTTCTGATTGGATAAGTGTGGTAAAGGCATGTCTTACGATGGTACAGTATCTAGACTGGAAGTCTATATGGCATGATCTATGTTTGAGTCAGGCCCTTGCTAATGCTACTGCAGGGCAACCAGCATGGAGCTTTGAAATGCTTACAGGTCAGGGTATATGGACAAACAATCAATTAGGATACCCAGTGCAGGTCTATGATCAAATCAATTAGGCAACAGTGAAAGCTTGGAAAGCATTGACTAATCGAGAAGAGGTATCTGGTAATTTGACAAAAATTATTCTGGGAGTTAATGAGCCGTTCTCTGAATTTGTGGCTCACATGATGGAAGCAGCCGGACGTATATTTGGTGATTCTGAGGCCACAATGCGGCTAAAATGAACAACTAGTTTATGAGCAATGTACCAAAGAATGCAGAAATGCTATCACACCTTAGAAAGGGAAAGGACTACAGTCGTGGATGAAAGCCCGTAGAGAAATAGGAGGAGCCCTTTCAAATGCAGGGCTGGCTGCCACAGTTCTGATGGCACAAAATAAGGAATAACCTGCTATAATTGTGGACAAATAGGTCACATGCAAAAGCAGTGTACAAAGGGTAAAAAGAGTAGGCTTGAGAATAAATATTATCTCTATAATATTAATAAAAATAATAAATATTTAATATTATTTATAATATAGCAATATATTCTTTAATAATAAAATATTTAATAAATATTAAAATGTAAATAAAATATTTAATAATAAAATAAATAAATAAAAATAGATAAATAATAATATTATCTCTATAATAATAAATATTATCTCTGATTCTGTTTATGTGGTTAATGCTGTATTAACATTAGAGACTGCCGGAAATTTTAAGCAGTCTAGTCTAGTATCTGAAATTTTGATGAAAATACAGGATTCTATTTTTATGCATGAGCACCCCTTTTATATTCAACATATTAGAGCACATACATCATTACCTGGACCTATGATTAAGGGAAATGCAATTGCTGATTCAGCCACCAGAGATATGATTTTTGCTATCACAAAGTTCTATAGAAGGTGCTAAGAATTTTCCTCAACTTTATCATGTCCCTGCTTCTACATTGCGACAGAAGTTTAAGCTTACACGAACAGAAGCTCAAGATATTGTCGTACAGTGTGGTAAATGTGTAAAATTTATTAATGCACCTTCCATGGGCGTTAATCCTCATGGATTGCGACCCCTAGATGTTTGGCAGATGGACGTCACACATATCCCAGCTTTTGGTAAATTACAATATATACATACATGTGTCCATCAATACCAGTTCTGTGTCCTACATGCCTCTCCCTTGATGGGGGAAAAGGCAGTTCATGTCATATCCCACCGCTTAGAGGCTTGGGCTGCATGGGGCAAGCCCCTGCTGCTAAAGACAGATAATGGTCCTGCATATACCTCTTCTAAATTTAGTCAATTTTGCAAACAAATGCAAGTGAAACATATTACTGGGTTGTCCTATAACCCACAGGGCCAAGGCATCATTGAAAGAACCCATTGTACTTTGAAACAATATTTGCAAAAACAAAAAGGGGGAATAGAGGCTATGACGCCAAAGATGGCTCTATCCCTTACAATATTTACTCTTAATATTTTAAAATTGGATGATGCTGGAAGATCACCAGCCAAAAGGCACAGACAATGGCCTCAACTACCCAATGAAATGGTCAAATGGAAAAATACCCTTGATAATAAATGGTATGGCTGGGATCCCATATTAATCAGATTCAGGGGAGCTATTTGTGTTTTTCCACAGGGTGAAGATAATCCACTTTGGGTTCCGACACGACTGACAAGAACCGTGAAAGATCAAGATGAATCCCAAGATGATCCTGTTATTTCTACTCCTGATGATTGAGACAGGGATAAGTATACCTTTGTGGGCCGTAGTGAGATCATGGCCAGTACCCTTACAGGTACATTCCAATTCCTCTACCTTGCCTTTGTTTTTTGCAACTGAATGTTTTTTGGATGCGCCTTGTGCACGACAAACTCCACAAGAGCCACGGGTGCATAATAGTACGAGTTTTCATTTACATTATATACTATGCTTTGTGCATAATGTGGATAAACCTTTTACACCTTGTATGTTTTTAAAGAAAAAGATTATCTCTACTTGGGCAGATCCCATTAGCCAAAATAAAGTGAGCTCTGGAGTGTTACTTAATGCTTTAACGCAAGTTGTTCAAGGAGCACAATCAGGCTCAAGTGATGTTAGAAATAATGTAACTTCACCTATGAACATCACCACTGTTATGATAAAGGGAAATATGACTATTCCCAAAAGATCAGGATGGCCTGTCGGCAATGCTACTGCTATACGCTGCATGTCCTGGTGTCATCCGGACCTTGCATTTCCTACAGTTTTTTCACCTTGTCAATCAAAAAATTTTCCTCGGAAAGAAATAGCAAAGCGTTTTGTTTTGTCACCTCCATTGGATTTTGAAGTAATGAATGATAAAGGAGATGCTACAGGGAAAGAAAATATTTGGCCATATTACCAATGGATTTTAAGTAATGAGGCAGGTGCTAGTACCAGTTTGTAAGCCTTTGCATTGCTGACTGAAACATTTCATGAGATATTGAATGTTTCTGCCACACTCTCCAATACCTCTGCTCATTTAGATAATGTGACATCTAATAGAGTTATCAAAAATATGACTACTTCTCCAATAGAAGTTTGTGTTAATCCTCCATTTTTCTTTATATTGGCTGAATTTCAAAATAATACAGAATGGTTAGATTGTACAAATGTCACTTGTTTTTCAACGCAATGCTGGAATGGAACCACTTTCTTAGCCTTGGTGGTACATCTACCAACCTTTGTCCCTGTGCCTGTTGGGGCAGATCCAGAGAAGTTCCCAATCATGAGTCTTGTGCGGCAAAAGAGAGATTTTGGAATCACAGCTGCCATTGTTACTGCCATTGTGGTGTCTGCAGCGTCAGTGGTTACCGCAGGAATTGTTATGGCCAATCAAGTTAATACTGATGACACCATAAGTCAGATAGCAGAAAAAAAAAGTCTGAGGCATTGCTTACCCTGCAAATGGTGGATTCTCATATTGCCTCAGGATTAATGTTAGTGAATCAAAGAGTGGATATTTTACAACATAACATGGAACCGATGATGGATGTCATACAAATGAGTTGTGTGACATCAACTTCACATGTGTGCATTACTCCCATTAGGTATATTAATGATTCTTTTATTAAAAGTACAGATTTATCGAATTAGCTGAAGGGGAACTGGTCACAGGAGCTGGAAATATTGCAGACGAAGCTGCAGATACAAATCCTGAACCATAATGGAACCAGAGTGGAACCAGTGACCCTTGGAGACTTTACCTCTTGACTTACCTCTGCATTTTCTTACTTTAAGGAATGGGTAGGAGTGATTTTGTGTGGTGCTGCCATATGCTGTGGACTGATATTCATGCTTTGGTTGGTTTGCCAATTCAGAACCCAACGTGACAAGGTGATTATAACTCAGGCACTTTTAGCCATTGAAAATGGTGCCTCCTCTGAAGTTTGGTTATCTCTGCTCAAGAATTAGTCAGCATCTGAGTTCTCTGCTCTTGTACCCCACGGATTTATGGATCCATTGCACTGGGATGAGAGAGACTCACCAATCATTGATCAGCCCTTGCACATTGCTGAGGTTTCCTCATTGTACGTAATAGGGTGATCATGATTTTCCCGCTAATTCATTCCCTTAAAACTTAGCTGGCCTCTTTTGTAGAGTTTTCCCTAGGTCATTTAGCAGTTGCTGTCACACAGCGTCGCGGTATCCAAAGACAGGCAACTTTCCTCATGCACAAACCAACCTAAGACACAGGGGCTGGTGGCGATAGGGTAACCCTATGATGGGTAAGGCTGTGACAATAGAGGAACGACCTAAAACAGGAGCCGGGGCAGATGGACATAACTGCACAGGCCTAGTCCAGCATCATTTTATTAAAATTAAAAGGGAGAGATGTGGGAAGCCACATATGCCATTACAGATTGGCACTGGCTACCGTTGGCCACCACCCATAAGTCTGGGTAAACAACCAATGTGCTCATGTGCAGTAGAGTTTTTGCCAAGTCACTGCCTGGCCGGAGGCATGCAAATGAGGTACTGAAAGCCTAACCAATCGGGTGTAGACACGCCTCTCCTAGGCAAATATAAGCAGCACCAGTTCTGGGACTCAGGGTCTTTCACCTCTGCAATCAAGCTCTTCCAATAAACGTGTGCAGAAGGATCCTGTTGTGGCGTCTTTCTTGCTGGCGAGTTGGGCACTCACAGAGCAGAGTCCGTGGGGATAGCCACCCAATGGCTTTCCCAAGTTCTATGATGGAGCCAATGCCTGCCAGTATTAATACTACTGTTATGTTTGCAAATAGGAAAGTAGCATAACTGTCTCCTTAGAGGCTTCATACAGCAGCAGATGGAAATAGATGGAGAAACTCACAACAAATATCAGGGTGAGTTTAGTAAATATTATAGAAAGTTTGAAATAAACATAGGTGAGCTAGAAGTGTCAAGGATACTACAAAAACACAAAGTCAAATAACCATGGCCTCTAGAAACACATGGAAACTAGACTACCAACTTGGAAACATACTGATGCTTGAACTAGGCTCCCTACACATGAATATCATATATACAGCTTAGTGTTCACATGGTTCCTGTCACAAGAGGAGCATAATCTATATCCATCTTGTTACTGAAATTAATTCTCATACTTGGGTGGTCACATTGGCCTTTAGCATTATTCCTCTTTTTAACAGATAGAAAATGCTGGAGCAGTATCCAAGGGGATGCTGTCCTTTCCTGATGGGAAGGGGAAGGTGTTTTAGGGGGATGAATTTGTAAGAATTTGTTTTGCAAAAGAGGAGGGATGGGGGCTGTGATAAGACTGTAAAGTGAATAAAAGGAAAGGTATTTAAAATGCACAGTATTCCTATTTTTAATAAAATTGAAGAGTACAAACATCATAATGCAGTAATCTTTAGAATTCTAAAGAAATATTCAGGAAAAATATTGTGTTCCTTGGATCTAGTATAATGAGACAAATATATAGTTCAAGAGAAAGAGAGTTTTTTATTTTGAATAAAAATATTTCTGAAAGTTTTTACTCCTTAACATGATATATCTCTTCCTTTCCACAAAGGCTTTTTCAGAACTATGTTAAATAGTGGAGAAAAAAAATCAATCTAATTATTTTGATAAATGATAACCTAACTTGGCACTTTGGAAATTTCATATATTCAGCAGGGCATACAAACAAAAGAGCAGATATCATTGTTATCCCTGAATGAATCTTCTGAGTCCTGGTCTCCAAGGCATACTACATATTGAGGGTAGGATCTGTGAAAAAAATGCATTATAAAAATAAGGACAATATTCTAATGGACAAGCAACCAGTGATACACAAAACAGAAATCTACTGAAAGACCTCGTTTCAAACAATGATATCATAATAAATGTCAATGTTTTTTTTTCCAAATAAAAAGTGTAAATGCATGATGATTTATATATTATGAAAGATAAAAATGTGTGTAAGAATAAGAAAGATAGAATATCTGGAGCAGTGTAAAGTAAATCAGTAAATTAAGAAATACCAAGTATTTATTCCATGACAAAGCAAAAGTAGAACACATAGTAGGGAATTATGCTACATTTTAAGAATTAAAATTATTACTAAATTACCTGACCTATATCTGTAGCCCACACCATCATTTCCTTAGACATATATAGTTGTTGACCACTTGGAAAATGTTCTGAAAAACTTCCTATTTTCATTTTAAGTCCATAATATTTTTGAAAATCCATGATATAAAAAATGGCATACACTGTATCCAATTTTAAATTCTGGCTCATGGTGATTAGGTCTCCAGCAGGATTTACAAATTATAAGGTCTTCAGAAAAGAGAACATATAAAGTTCATTTGTCATTTTAGGTTCAACTAGGCTTACACATTAGAAGAGAAAGTATTACATTTAGATAGTTTTCAATTTTTACTATCTTTTTCAGAATTCTAAATTTTCTTGAAGTATACAGTACTAAAGATGAAAATAAATTTCATGTAGATGTAATATTCATTCCACTTTTTAGACTAATACAGTTTTATTGCTGGATTTGTTTCTCTAACACATACACTTCTGATTTTTATGTTTGGAGAGTAATGACACGTTCTCTATGGTTTATCTGCTAATAGTGATATTTAACCACAAGCAATGGAATAGAAATTATTAATACGTGAAGTAAATGGAAAAGTACTTGATATTCCTTGGTATCTATTTAGTAAATTGATCAACAACATTTCAATAACATAAAAGAAATGCCATTTTTATTGTTATTTAATAATTTCATGAGAAAAATAATACAGGAGTCAAATATTTGGACAAAAATTCATGACTAAGATTGTGAATACTGACTTGTATAGCAATGTGGGCTGTGTCATAATTTATGACATTAACATGATCTGCCACCTATGAAATATTAGAGAACAGAAATACATTCATTCATGGGTGAAATTACTTATTAACATGGCTTCGGACCATGTGGTTCTATTAAAGAACTCAAACCATATAAATGCTATTTAGTGTAAGTCTCATTTCCTTAAAAGTTTCTAATTCCAGTTCCTTCACAGCATTCTTTGACCATGTGTCTACTTATTGCAGGAGCATCTCATGGAGTGATTGGGCCACAGCATATATACAACTGGACAATTCTTCAGCTTTTTTTTTTTTATTGCTTTTTAAAATATTTTTATTAGGTATTTTCCTCATTTACATATCCAATGCTATCCCAAAAGTCCCCCATACCCTCCCCCCCACTCCTCTACCCACCCGTTCCCACTTTTTGGCCCTGGCATTCCCCTGTACTGGGGCATATAATGTTTGCAAGTCCAATGGGCCTCTCTTTCCAGTGATGGCTGACTAGGCCATCTTTTGATACATATGCAGCTAGAGTTAAGAGCTCCGGGATACTGGTTAGTTCATAATGTTGTTCCACCTATAGGGTTGCAAATCCCTTTAGCTCCTTGGGTACTTTCTCTAGCTCCTCCATTGGGGGCCTGGTGATCCATCCAATAGCTGACTGTGAGCATCCACTTCTGTGTTAGCCAGGCCCCAGCATACTCTCACAAGAGAGAGCTATATCTGGGCACTTTCAGCAAAATGTTGCTAGTGTGTGTAATGGTGTCTTTGTTTGGAAGCTGATTATGGGATGGATCCCCCGATATGGCAGTCTCTAGAATGTCCATCCTTTCGTCACAGCTCCAAACTTTGTCTCTATAACTCCTTCCATGGGTGTTTTGTTCCCAATTCTAAGAAGGGGCAAAGTGTCCACACTTTGGGCTTCGTTCTTTTTAAGTTTCATGCATTTAGCACATTGTATCTTATATCTTGGGTATCCTAAGTTTCTGGGCTAATATCCACTAATCAGTGAATACATATTGTGTGAGTTCCTTTGTGATTGGGTTACCTCACTCAGGATGATGCCCTCCATGTCCATCCAATTGCCTAGGAATTTCATAAACTCATTCTTTTTAATAGCTGAGTAGTACTCCGTTGTGTAAATGTACCACAATTTCTGTACCCATTCCTCTGTTGAGGGGCATCTGGGTTCTTTCCAGCTTCTGGATATTATAAATAAGGCTGCTATGAACATAGTGGAGCATGTGTCCTTCTTACCAGTTGGGACATCTTCTGGATATATGCCCAGGAGAGGTATCGTGGGGTCCTTTGTCTAGTAATATGTCCAAATTTCTGAGGAACCGCCAGACTGATTTCCAGAATGTTTGTACAAGATTGCAATCTCACCAAAAATGGAGGAGCGTTCCTCTTTCTCCACATCCTTGCCAGCATCTGCTATCATCTGAATTTTTAATCTTAGCTATTCTGACTGGTGTGAGGTAGAATCTCAGGGTTGTTTTGATTTACATTTTCCTGATGATTAAGGATGTTGAACATTTTTTCACGTGCTTCTCTGCCATTCAGTATTCATCAGGTGAGAATTCTTTGTTCAGCTCTGAGCCCCATTTTTTAATGGAGTTATTTGATTTTCTAGAGTACACCTTCTTGCGTTCTTTATGTATATTGGATATTAGTCTCCTATCTGATTTAGGATAGGTAAAGATCCTTTCCAAATCTGTTGGTGATCTTTTTGTCTTGTTGATGTTGTCTTTTGCCTTGCAGAACCTTTGCTACTTTATGAGGTCCCATTTATTGATTCTCAATCTTAGAGCACAAGCCATTGCTGTTCTATTCAGGACGTTTTCCCCTGTACCATATCTTCGCGGCTTTTCCCTACTTTATCCTCTATAAGTTTCAGTGTCTCTGGTTTTATATGGAGTTTCTTAATCCACTTAGATTTGACCTTAGTACAAGGAGATAGGAATGGATCGATTCACATTCTTCTACATGATAACCACCACTTGTGCCAGCACCTTTTGTTGAAAATGCTGTCTTTTTCCACTGGATGGTTTTAGCACCCTTGTCAAAGATCAAGTGACCATAGGTGTGTGGGTTCATCTCTGGGCCTTCAATTATGTTCCATTTTTCTACTTGTCTGTCGCTATACCAGTACCATGCAGTTTTTATCACAATTGCTCTGTAGTACAGTTTAGGTTAGGCATGGTAATTCCACCAGAGGTTCTTTTAACCTTGAGAAGAGTTTTTGCTATCCTAGTTTTTTTGTTATTCCAGATGAATTTGCAGATTGCTCTTTCTAATTCGTTGAAGAATTGAGTTGCAATTTTGATGGGGATTGCATTGAATCTGTAGATTGCTTTTGGCAAGATAGCCATTTTTACTATATTGATCCTGCCAATCCATGAGCATGGGAGATCTTTCCATCTTCTGAGTTCTTCTTTAATTTCTTTCTTCAGAGACTTGAATTTCTTATCATACAGATCTTTCATTTCCTTAGTTAGAGTCACACCAAGGTATTTTATATTATGTGTGACTATTGAGAAGTGTGTTGTTTCCCTAATTTCTTTCTCAACCTGTTTATCCTTTGTGTAAAGAAAGTCCATTCACTTGTTTGAGTTAATTTTATATCCAGCTACTTCATTGAAGCTGTTTATCAGGCTTAGGAGTTCTCTGGTGGAATTTTTAGGGTCACTAATATATACTATTATATCATTTTCAAAAAGTGATATTTTGACTTCTTCCTTTCCAATTTGTATCCCCTTGATCTCCTTTTGTTGTCTAAATAACAGAAGCAATTCTTCAGCTTCTTACAGTTAGATGGTGACAAAGAAATTATAAAATATGTCCATCATAGTTGATTTAGGGAAAAATTACTACTGTAATTTGAGGGGTGTACTGTATGGATACATTGTTCAAAACCAGACATTTCAGGTTGCAGGTATAAAAAAAAATGAAAGTCCCAGTGGAGGTGTATAGCAAGAAATCTCCTATCATTGTGATCATTTCAAATTGTGACAAACTAACTCAGATTCTCCAAATGCCTTTAGATTTTCGCAGAATGTGGGCAAAATGTATGGGCAAGTTTTGGACTCTATAAACTATCATAACTTTTGCTGATGACATTATGATTTTCTTATTATTCATAAAATACTCTTTAAGATCCATGATCTTCTCAGTTTCGATAATAATCGTAAGTGATAAACAAGCAATGTGGTTTTGCATTTCTCCTCTCAATTTTGAAGGGAATTGAATTCCATGGTCATCATTTGTAATGATCAGACCTATCCAGTTCTATGTGAAATGAACCATTAGGGACACCATAGCTAGTGGTAGAGATGTGTCCTTAGGAGATATCTGGTAAAGATTAGGAAATTGTTCATTATCACTCAGACGAAGATGAAAAAGCCCACAGTAATGCTGAAACATACAGAACATAGGCAACACTATGAACATGATAGAGTGCAGAGGGATCCTTTTAATATTGGAGTGTGCTTGAGCAAAGTACAATCATGTTAGAAAGTGTTTATTTTCCATCTCATTATTACAATTATATCTACCTTTTTGTGATTCTCTAAAGAAGTATAAGTATACTAAGTCTTCTGGTATAACATTTCAAAATACTGCTGACTAACATGCCCTTTTATGATATAGCTGTTTTGCTTGCCACAAAGCATATTTATGTATTTATGCTTGATAGGTCATAATAAAAGAAACTTCTTTCTCTGCTTTTTAATTGCCTTCAAACTCAAAAAGTCTCACTGATGTCAGAAAGTATTTCCTTAAAATTAATCCATCTTGACTTACCTCAGGAATGCTGAAAATGTACAAGAATTGTCCAAATCTTGTAGATACTCTTGAATTAGGCATTGTAAGTACAATTAAATATCGTCTCTATTTTGTGCAGTAGTAATTCAGAGTAAGTTCCTCACTTTTCAAATTCAAACTAGTTTTCTCACTATTTCGGTAGATCACATAGAATATTAACTATCAGAAAAATGTTGGTAAAATGTGGCAGTTCTCATTTATTTCTTCCATGGCAAGATGAACAGAGAAAATCAAATGGTTGGTCTTGGGTTTCACCCTGCAGACAGAGAAATAGGGAATATAATTCAGAAAACTGTACAAGAAACATCCAAAAAATCCTAGAATAAAGAGAAGAAGTCAACACAAAAATTCTACAGTTATGTACTGGTTTTTACTGACAGGTAAGGGAATATAGAAAATAAATTTCTAGGATTTTATACAGCCTACAAATGCAAATGACAAAACTATCAAAAGCCTTCTACATTTTCATAATGATGGCTCAAGATATGGTTAGATGTAATCTGCGGCAATATGATCACATTGCACTTTCCCCTATAATTCATTTTACTCTAAACTTAATCTTGTTCAAAAATACCTAAAACCCAAATTTAAAATTTTTACTAGTATGTATTTAAGTGGAATATCTCTTCATACTACAAATACTATATCCACACAAGATTCCCATTTGAGATTTAAACTTGTATTAAATTTTATTGTCTCTTCCCCATCATAACCATATTTTGGAGAATCCTAATTTATTCACATTGTTCTAATATCATATTTCTTTGGAAGTAGATCACAAATCATGTATGTGCATCAATAATTCAATTTTTTACTTCTAAAAATGATTGGCTTATTCAATGCTGCTCTCATGTTTATAATAATGATATAAATGTCCAAGTATTGGTGACAAATTAACAGTGAATAATCATATACAATCTGTTTTGAGTATGTACAAAATAGCATGAGAAACATACATTGTTTTGGAAACATATCTGCTATGTAATATAAAAGGTTTTAAAGGAAGTTTATTATCTACTACTACTACTACTACTACTACCACTACTACTACTACTACTACTACTACACACACACACACACACACACACACACACACACACACACACACACATTTGTAAATGATCATGACTACAGAAAAACTTAAAAACTGAGTCATGCATGCATCCAAAATATATTTTCTACACAAAGTTTACTGTTTGTTGTTAAAGTTGAAATTCTTGACTTGATGTTTTCCTTTTAATAGTCAAAAGAAATTATAACATTTCCCTAAACCTTTCTTCTTCTGCAATACGTGAAAACACATACAGTGAAAATTCATGTAGTTAAATTGTTAGAGAGCTAGACATAAAACTTCACATACTTCTAAATCCATTCCAGTAGTGACCTGCATGATGAGCCTGGAAAGCCTAGAAGCAATCCCAAAACAAATAGTTTCATGGAAACTTAACCTCCTGGAACCTTGGCATTCCCACAGCTAGAATGCCCCAAATTTGTCACTGCAATATTGTGGAAGGTCTTGCATGCTTTTTTATAGTATTTTACTGGATAAGAGTTAAAAGTCTCAGGGCAGGCTTAACAAAATTATGCCTAGAATCTCCATTAAAGTCAGGTATTCCAAACTATATTACATATTAGGAGAAAGTTGGTGAATTTTTCTGACAAATGGAGATTCCCTACAGATACTTAAAAGAGCAGCCAAGTTACTCTCATATGCAAAAATTTACCAAAGCCTAGGAAATAGATGGTTGTAGAATTGCATTATTCATGATAAGAACTGCTAGTGAAGAATCCCTGGTGCTAATTTTCACAAGGCATAAATTGTGACTAGGGTGTGAAATCCTTACCTGTCATTAGCTGACTCTAGGCAGGGCTGTTTTATCTTTACTATAAACATTGCCTGGTTCCTGTCAATCCTTTGAAGGCATTCCTCTGTTTTGTGTCAGATACTTTGATGAACCTTGCCTGCTGTGACACCCTACTCCTTTGTTTTCTGTATTATACAGCCTGCTGTGCACTTTGTGAAAAATTACATCCAGGTACAGCACTCTGTTGTGTTCATATCTGTTTGTCACCTGTTTTGTAGCCAACTCCATGCCCACCTGTCTGGAACCCTAATTTTCCACTGATTGAAAGAGGACTACTTAGCTCATCCATGGCAGAATGGTGCTTGAATAGGGACTCCCAGACAGGTAAGACTTTATCTCTTTTTCTTCTTTACTTTTCAGGCAAGTATAGGACCTCATCTTAGTGCTGCAGACCGACTGATACAGGCTCATCAGTTTTAGGATGACTAGTAAGCTTTACCATGGGGCAGTATGACATTAAAACATGTATAGACATCTCACCAACCATAGAAAAGGCCACATTATGGCAATGAAAGGACAGAAACTCAGTACAATTTTAAGAAAACCTATGAGAATGAAAAGCTTTCTCAACAAAATCTTGTTGGCATATGCCATAGTTTCTGCATTTTGTGGCTGATTATGGGATGGATCCCCTGGGTGGGGTAGTCTCTGGATGGTCCATTATTTTGTCTTACCTCCAAACTTTGTCTCTGTAACTCCTTCAATGAGTATTTTGTTCCCTTTTCTAAGGAGGAATGAAGTTTCCACACATTGGTCTTCCTTATTCTTGATTTTTTGTGTTTTGCAAATTGTATCTTTGGTATTCTGTTTCTGGTCTAATATCCCCAGGAGCTCATGTTTCTAGCTGCATATGTAGCAGAACATGGCCTAGTCGGCCATTGTTGGGAAGAGAGTTCCCTTGGTCTTGCAAACTTTATATGCCCCAGTACAGGAAAAGTGCGAGTGGGTAAATAGGGGAACAGGTCAGGGGAGGGTATAGGGGACTTTTGGGATAGTATCTTAAATATAAATGAAGAAAATATTTAATAAATTTTGAAAAAATAAAAAGCTTTCTCAGGGGAATAAAGTTCCATGTTTTGGTTTTAAAATCTGGTACACTCTAGGAAGGATTGTAAAAATCCCTCAGGAAACAAGAAGGGCCTTATTCCAGGTCTCTGCCCACACTGTGGTGAAGAGAATGTTGGCGGAATGAATGTCAATCAAAGTCCCATTGGCAACATACTTTTAAAAGAGAACACTTAGACATATTGTCTCATTAGCTAGAAAATTTTGAAATTAAAATTAATTACAAATACCATTTCCTTATATATGATAAGGCTTATATGAAATATCTTGCTTATCACAGGCTAATGGGAGATGGGCAAATGTTTTTCTCAAGATTTACTTGTTCAAACAACTCAACTTCCTGTACATACTTCCTCATCTCTATCTCAACATTTGGACTTAAGGAGCATCTCCTCCATCCTACACTTTACTATAAATACTGATTTTTTTTTATTAAATACTCATTTTCTCTATTATATTATCCCCATAACTCTACCAATTTCTTCTAAATATTTTTCTTTAATCTACTCAAAAGTCACAAATATTCATCATCACCATTTTTATTTTATTCTTATATATTCTACTGAAAGGATAATAGAATCTTTAACTAAATGTGTCAATGTTACTGTACAAATCTCTCTCTCTCTCTCTCCCTCCCTACCTCCCTACCTCCCTCCCCCCTACCTCCCTCCCCTTGCTCTCCCTCTCCCTCTCTCCCCCCCCCCTCTCTCTCTCTCACACACACACACACACACAAACAGAGAGAAGAATGATGTCATTTTTAAGGTGATATTGAAACTTTAAAATGTCATTTTTGATAAATGTCCTTCAATATTGTGAAGAAATTATCACATTGTCTTCAACATAAATTTCAAATACAGTAACTACATTTAAAAAGATGTTACATAAAATGTATATTAATTTATATAAAGTATACACAATCTTTATAAATCCAAACACCCTTAATAGTATAAGGATAAAAGAAATAAATTTAAATGTTGAATGAGTATAGTAGATGAAAATATATAGTAATATTGAGAAATAAAATTCTGAATTCTATAAATGACAGTCTTGGTAATGGAAAATTCTGTACCCATTGTACTCCTCTCTCAAATTTGATAAGGTATCACAAACATCATATTTTATTCTAGCACTTAAAAATAGAAATAGCAAGTCGTAGTTTGTAAGGGCATCTTTCAATGAAACTAATTAACAAGTTATCTGTTGAAATAGGGAGATGCTTCATAAGTTTCTAATTTATAAATTTACATACGTTTCTGATATTTGTTAGTGCAAAAAAATATGTGGCAATGTCTTTGAAACAGAATGTAAAAGAAAGGGAAGAAAATTCTCCTTGTGAGAAAAATAGTTCTCTTAGTATTGACTTCTACTGTGGGATTCATAAATCACAACATTTTGAAATTATAATAGATAGATTATTTGAACAAAATCTGTATGTCTTCTTAATACACATATCCAAATAAAATAAGGGCAGATATCCAAATAGGTAATGTATAGGACTTGGACATCCATGCTGACAGATCAAACATTAGCAGACAAATAAAGAATACTTTATTGTAGTCTCTATGAAATAAGCAAAATCAATGTTTATTCTAATTTTCTTAGGTAAATCCCAGGACAAAATAAGTTGGAAATTGGCAAATTAAGGGAGTCTCTCTAGTAGCATTGTCAATACCATGGGTCATTCTTTCAGCATTTACCTAGAAATTGTGACTCAAAAATGAAAAAAAAAAAAAAACTAAAGACAATAAGGTACACATAAAACAACGAGAATGGGGAAAATAATCAGCATTGAAACATAAAATAATTTTTGGATATCTACTAGAAAGTGAGAGCCAGAAGACACATGTATCATTGTCTATATCCCAGCACCTGTAGAATGCTTTGTATCCTATGATAAAGTAAAATATGCTAATGCAGTATGCACTTACTTCTTCTCTAGATTCCAACTGAAATAATCATTCTTCACGTAACCATACTTTGTTTAAATAGAAAAGAAATGAATAGATTCTTTATCTCCTAGATAATTTTCTGAGTTTTTTATTCTTCTACCTGAGCAAAATGCAGCATATACAGTCATATAGACAGAATCTCTATAATTTTCTGAGTGTTTTTATTCTCCAAAAGCATCTGGGGTTACTCAAATGACAAAAAATAGGGGAAATCTTCAGAAACCAGAAGACAGAGATCATAGAAAACATCTTTTTCCTGTCAGTACGATTTCTATCTGAGCAAAATGCAGCATATACAGTCAGATAGATAGAATCTCATGTATTAATATTTTGTGAACCCAACCAACTGCCACAATTTATTGCTGTACTTACTATGAAAGGACAAATATACTTTTCTTAGCAATTTACTTTTTAGTTCTTTGTTTGCCTCTGGAGGATTCTGATGAACTCTATGGCTTTGGATCACCATCTGAGTTCATATATTCAGTTAACAAATAAGGGGTAATAAGTTTCTTCATTGTTATACTTTCATCCATATACCTTATGATTCCATCCATGTTAGAAGACATGAAAATAAGGCATGGTTCCTCTTGGGCAAATTTTCTAACAAGCCTAGCTCATTAAATCAGTTTTCTGATGACCATTTAAAACAGTTAACTCAGATTACATCAAGTACTCCAAATGAGCTTTACTAGAAATTTTTCCAATGACTCCAATTGAAATCAATTGAACTCAGTAATAAACAACTTAACAATATCATGCAATACCTGCATGTGTCCCCATCACATGTAGATATTAATTTTATAACTATTCTTTTGCAATGTCTTCTTATTTATTTAATTCATAACTATGAATTGAATTACTTTTGCGTTAGTGTTATTGAAGAATGAATAATTTGAATATAAACTTTTCATGATCTTAGTATGTAAAAGCTGATTTTGTAGGAAAGAAGGGTAGTAAAATTTTATTATGTGTTAGAAAACAGTTTCTAAAATATATGGGTTTTGGAATTCATTTGCTTTTGTTTTTTGTTTTTCCTACTTGCTATATTATATTTCATTGGCCTTACTGTCACATCGCAAAATTTTTTAATATTTTTCTATATAGTTCTTTGATAGTCTTATTTTCCCACTATTTGTTGATTATAATACTATTCTTATGTAATACTTTCAATTCCTTCACTTATCATCCATAGAACATTGTTTACTTTACTTTTTACCTCTATGGTGTCTACTTTTTGCTGGAAAGAGTGTTTAGGATAAGTGATCATTCAATGAAAGATAGTCATGTTATTAGGGTGTGGACTTTACTAAAAAAAAAAAAATCTGTATTTCTTTTCTTAGGGACAGATTTTGTTTTCTAACATTTTCATTCATTAATACCAATGATAGAATTATGTATGCTGCTCCCATCTTCACATTTGGATGTGATCTTTCTTAGATTTGCAAACCTTTGTGTTTCCTTATATAGTCCCTGGGATTTTATACCTGCCCTGCTCTAAGAGTAAGTTTTCTTCTAGTCATCCTCTACCTCTGTAACTTACATTTAGTCTGCTAAGATTACTGCAGTAACTCCAATGGCCTAAAAAAATGGATTAACTATGAAATCATCAGAATAGAATATTTTGTAGTTTTTTTCATTATCACTTTTTCAGTTCAATCATTTCTGTTAATTATCATATAAAAATAAATAGAAACTTATGCAATATATTTTGAAAGCTCTCTTGGATTATGTAGTTCATTTTAGAGACCTGGGCTCCTTAAACTCATGCCCACATATGTAGCAGTAGTTCTGCCTGGTCTTCAGGAAGGTCACTAAACAACAGGAACAGGGGCTATACTGTATTGTCTGCCTGTGGTTCCTGCTCCACTAAGCAGTCTGAGTTTTCTGGCCTCAATTGGAGAGGATATGCCTAGTACTGCAGTGACTAGATATTCCAGGAGGGGATGGTACCAATGGTAGTGAGTTTAACATTCCCTAAGCTGGGCCTCCACTCAAGTCCCCAGATGAGCTGACTGGCACCAAAATGATTGGAGAGAAAACCACACCTGATGCAAACTGCAAGAGGTTTTATTATCAGCTAGCTAAGGATGAAGTCCTTCCACCTCATAGGGCAGGGGAGTTCGACCCGGAGTGGTATCAGTAGGGGGCTTTTAACAGCTAGCTGGGGAATTGGGAGGAGTTGGGAGGAGAGCTGGGAGGAGTTGGGAGGAGTTGGGCTACAGCTCTTCTCTGCTGGGTGTCCTTGATAAAATTACAATTATCGCATCTCTGGTTGTAAGGTATAGAAACAAAAAGGCTTTTTGCTGGCTATAGAGAACAAAGAGCTTCTTTCTGGCTCTATTTTTAGAGATCAGGGGAAAAAAGCTTGTGGAACATCCAGGACTTTACCTTCCAGGGAGAAACTCTCTTAAGTCGGGGTCTCACAGTGTGCCTCCTCTTCTCAGAGGAGAACATTTCTTAGTGTTTTACTTTTGTGAACAGATACCATGAGCAAAGAAACACTTTTATGGATAACATTTAATTGGTGCTGGCTTACAACTTTAAAGGTTCATCATGGTGGGAGTATGAAAGCATCCAGATGATGCAGGGGAGCTGAGAGTTTCAAAGACAAACAGTAAAAGACTGGACAGCGATCTTACATCCCATGTCCACATTGACAGTCTTCATCTATCTAACTAGGCTATTATAATTGTTTTGTCACTCCATATTATGTTTGCCTTCTGGTTTCTCTCTGCACCACAGAGCTAACCCTGTTCTACAGCTCTCCACACCACACTCAGAGAGAGCTTGTCTTCAAGGAGCATTGGCACACATATGATTAGAGGCTCACAGATTCACAAGAGGTTCTAGTCAGGGATAGCAAGACAAGGTAACACCAGAGATAACTAGATGATGAGAGGCAAGCAAAAGGACCTAACAATAGAAACCAAATTTATTTGGCATCATCATAATACAGTTCTCCCACCACAGCACCCCTGAATACCACAACATTCCTGAAAAGCAAGATTCTAAAGTTTGATTTTATTGTGGAGTTCTTGTGTAATTAGTTACCAGAGTAATTGTGGCTTCATAGAATGAATTATGTAGTGTTCATTCTGTTTCTATTTTATGGAATAGTTGAAGGAGTATTGGCTGTAGCTCTTTGTTAAAGGTCTGGTAGATTTCTGCATTAAAGTTATCTGACCCTAGGATTTTCTTGGTTAGGAATATTTAAATTAATTTTGTAGGTTATATGTGTCTGTTTAGACAGTGTACCTGGTTTTGATTTAACTTTGGTATGTAGTATCTCTCTAGAAAATCATGTGTCTCATCTAGATTGTCCAATTTTGTTGTGTATGGTCTTTTGAAATAGAATCTGATGATTTTTTTTTAATTTCCTCAGTTTCTGTTGTTATGTCTTTCTTTTCACTTGTGATTTTGTTACGTTTGATACTCTCTCTGGGTCCTTTAGCTTGTTCATTTAGTGGTTTATCTATCTTGTTGATATTTTCAATGAACTAGATTTTGTTTGACTCCTTGTATTGTTTTCTTTTTTTCTTTTTTTTTTTTCTATTGGTTGATTTCTGCCCTGAGTTTGACTATTTCCTGCTGTCTACTCCTCTTGGGTGTGTTTGCTTATTTTTGTTCTAGAGCTCTCAGGTGTGTTGTTAAGTTGGTAGTGTAGGACCTCTCCAAATTTTTTACCAGGGCACATAGTATAATAAAATTTCCTCTTAGCACCTCTTTAATTTGCACTATAAGATTAGGGATGCTGTTTCATCACTTTATGTGGGAAGCCATTCTGGGCTCCCTGGCCAGCTGGACGGAAACCTACTCCAGGCTGTGAACAAGCCCATGTTTGGTGGATGGCCCACCCTTAATCCCTGACTGGCTGAGTAAGCCTGCCTGGTGAGGTGATGTGACCTGTGGTGATTGGTGGGGGCATGGTTGTGGCTGGAGGGGAAAAAAAAAACACTTGTAACCAGAGAGGCTTAGGGATTTAAAGAGAGAAGCTGCCTGAGTAAACTGCTTTAAGAAGAACGGGTGGTTGCATTTTTCTTGCTGGCCGAGTTGGACTGGACAACTTTCATTGAATTCCAGAAAATCTTTACTTTCTTTCTTCCCTATCCAATTTATCACTCAGTAGAGAGTTGTTTAGTTTTCATGAGTATATGTTTTTTTTTTTGTTTTGTTGTTCTTTTGTGTGTGTGTTCATGTGTATTTTTTCTTTTTCTTTTTTTTTTTTTTTAGAAATTTTCTTTATTTACATTTTAAATGTTATCCCCTTTCCTAGTTTCCCCTCCAAAAATCCCCTATCCCCTCCCCTCTACCCCTGCTCCCCGTCCTACCCAGTCCTGCTTCATGGCACTGGCATTCCCTTATACTGTGACATAGAACCTTCACAGGACCAAGAGCCTCTCCTCCCATTTGTGATCGATTAGGCAATACTCTGCTATATATACAGCTAGAGCCATGAGTCCCACCATGTGTTTTCATTGATTGGTGGTTTAGTCTCAAGGAGTTCTGGAGATACTGTAGTTCATATTATTGTTCCTCCTATAGGGCTGCAAACCCCATCAGCTCCTTGTGTACTTTCTCTAACTCGTTGATTTTGGACCCTGTGTTCCATTCAATAGATGACTGTGAGCATTTACTTCTGTATTTGCCAGGCACTTGCAGAGCATCTCAGGAGACAGCTGAAGGCTGAAGACAGCTATCAGGCTCCTGTCAGCAAAACCTTGTTGGTATCTACAGTAGTTTCTTCTTTTGGTGGTTGTTTATGGGATGGATTCCCAGGTAGAACAGTTTCTCAATGGTTATTTGTTCAGTCTCTGCTCTGAAATTTGTCTCTATAACTCCTTCCATGGCTATTTTTCCCCCTTCTAAGAAGGATCTATGTATTCACACATTATGCTTTCTTCTTCTAGAGTTTCCTGTGTTTGGAAAATTGTATTGGTATTTCTGAGCTTCGGGGCTAATCTTCATGTATCAGTAAGTACATATCTTTTTTTTTTTTTTTTTTGGTTTTTCGAGACAGGGTTTCTCTGTATAGCTCTGGCTGTCCTGGAACTCACTCTGTAGACCAGGCGGGCCTCGAATTCAGAAATCCACCTGCCTCTGCCTCCCGAGTGCTGGGATTAAAGGCGTGTACCACCACGCCTGGCTTTGATTTTTTTTTTTTTTGAGTACATATCTTTTGTGTTCTTTTTTGATTGGGTTACCTCAATGAAGATGATTTCCTAAGGATCAGACTAATGATCTATACAGTCCCCTATCGGCTAAAAAATAGAAACATTCATTATAGTCTCCCAACCAAAAAAAAAAAAAAAAAGCCGGGGACCAGAAGGGTTTAGTGCAGTGTTCTATCAGACATTCAAAGCTTCAAAAAGACCTAATTCCAATTATCCTCTAAATATTTCACAAAATAGAAACAGAATGTACTCAACCCAACTTATTCTATGAAACCACAATTACTCTGATACATAAACCACAAAATACCCAACAAAGAAATTGACTCTAGACCAATTTGCCTAATGAATATCGATGTAAAAATACTCAGTAAAATTCTCCCAAACTGAATCCAAGGATATATCAAAAGATCATTCATCACAATCAAGTAGGCTTCATTACAGGGATGGAGCATTTGTGCAATATATGGAAATCCATCAACATTATCCACTATATAAACAAACTGAAAGGCAAAAACCACATGATCAGCTCATTATATGCTGAGAAAGCATTTGACAATATCCAATACCCATTTAGTTTCCCTAGAGTAAATGAGACTTGTACAGGCATTTTGTCTTATCTCATTCATTCACATCTCCTGGTCCCAATTTGTCAGTGCTTCTCCCTTCTCTGAGACCCCTGTTGCCTAAGTCCTACAGGTCAGGGCACTTTACTAAAAATTATGCCAGAGTCCAACTAATCTCATTTGAAATCAGTAATAAAAAAATTAACAATATCATGCAATGACTGCATGTGTCTCCAGCACTTGTTGGTATTAAACTTGTAGGGTTTCTTTTAGGGTGGTTTCCTGTTTCTTTAATTCATAACTATAAATTGAATTACTTTTCAGTCACTGTTATGGAAGAATAAAAAATTTAAAATTAAAGTTTTTATAAGCTTAATTTGCAAAAGCTGAGTTTGTAAGAAATTTAAGACTAGTAAAATTTTAATTTCATTTTTCTTTAGGGAAGGTTAAACAACAATTTGAGTACACAAAATTTCATTCTTAAATAATATCATTTTTATTAACCTTAATTGTTATAATGATTAATAATTCCAGTCAATTATAGTGTAAGAGTGTTGAGGCCGGCCAGCAGCTCACATGTCTGGGTTTGAGCCTGGATTGCACCTTGGAACCTGGAAGAAAAGAGGGAATCTAGGCTGCAAGAGAAAAGATGGAGGTAAGTCAAGATTCTGATCAAAGCTCAATTTTAATATTCAGAAACATGGTCTTATAAAGAAGGGAGAGGGGTCCATTCCCGCCAAATCATCTTCAGAGTTCAGCTGCAGGTGACCACGTGTATACTCAGGAACAGCTAGGCTGCAGGTAGCAGCAGTGGAAGTGCAGAATGATAGGGTGGCAGGCTCCACCTCCGATGATCTCCTGATGATAACAGTCAAGCCTGTTCAGCCTGATTTTGGGCTGTGTGGGGGAGGTTACATCTCCTCCCTGTTGCTAATATAAAAAGGAAAGGCTGGACTAAGGCATAAAATTTATTAATGCTCTATAGTTCTGCCTGAATTCTTAGGGTCTTATGAAGAAACCTGTCTCCGTGGGATTCCCTAACTTTTCTCATGGTAAACCCTTATTTGGATAAGACTGTCCTTTCTGTCCTAATAAACATTTTGCAGACTAGCCCTGAGCTATTGGCTCCATCTTTTGTAATGCTAAATTTGGTTACTGAATAGGTAACTTCCTTGCTGTATTCCTACTAAATTCCAAGTTGTCAGCTTCATGGTCTTACTAGGACTTGGGAACACTGGCAAAGACTTAACTCTATCAGGATTTAATTATAAAAGGCAGGGAACAGGAAGGAGGGGGTGATGACAGGCTTCTTATTACAAGGCCATTTGGCTTGTTAGGGTGGGAGTCTGTAGAAGGGCTTGCCTTCTCATGTATGGTCTCCAACCTCTCCCCGCTTTGAATTAAATTTAATAAGGCCACACTTAACTGAGGTGATCAAATGATGTTCTCATCCTTGGATGACTGGGCATTAACCATGACTGGGGGGGCATTGACTTGATTCCTCCCGTGTGTGCTGTCACTACCCACAATCATGGCTCTTGGTATCTTTTGGGGAGGGGAGGCAAAGCCTCAGAAAGATTCTTTTGGCTGTAACTGGAACTAGATACCAACCTCCATCCAAACCGGGTGTGTCTCTGAGGGAACTCAGAAATGGTTAAGTAGGACCTTCCTCTGCAGTGCTTAGCCTTGTACCCACTCTGGTGCCCATACTGTATTTGTATTATCATGAACCAGCATGCATAGTTTTGAGTTCTGTGCAGCTCCTAAAGGAGAATTGTCAACCTCAGATTCAGCAAGGCTTCTACAAGAATTATGCCACTTGTAACACCACAATTTGTGTCTCCTAGGCTACATTAGGAGCTGGAGGTCACCCTCCTCATCTCTATTGTCTCTATATCCTGAGGAACCAAGGGAACCTTGCATTTGCAACAAGGGTTGAAAACTGGTCCCAAAAGGTTGGGAAGTAAAGTAGTGAGCCAAGTAGAAGTAAAGAACCAATTTTTATACCAATATTCTTGTTTCTCTCTGTAGCGTATTCTCTCTTCTAAACTAGTTCTAACTATGTCTATGCTATTTTGAACTAAGCCAGTATTATTAGAATAAAAACAACTTTCTTCCAATATCTGAAATTTCTGCCTTTCTAGCCCACATAGAAAACCTTAATCCCAAATCAGACCCAAAGCCACAATATGTGCTGGAATGCTTTTAGAATGACAATAAGTAGCTGCCACCTGCACGATCGTGGGGATGGGGATGCAGTCAGGCTGAAGGGTGCTGATTGGCCTGCTTGAAAAACAAAATCCAGATAGTGAAAGGTACCAGTACAAAGCTTCTTTTGGGGAAGTCCAGGTACTTCATTCAGTTAAAAATTAGCAAGGCTCAAGCTCAGTCTCTGGCTTCCTCGTGGGGGGGGGGGGGCTGGCTTTGAGAATTGCAGGAAGACCGCAGCTTCTCTGGGAGTGGAGCCTGTGCTCTGAAATGACTTTGCTAGGTAATTAAGAATATTACCTATCTTCAATAGGAATCTCTAATATTGGACTATTACTAGACCAGTCCAAGATTGAGTTAGAATAACTGGTCACACTGAAGCAAAGAGAAAAATCATTATGACTCTATTAAATGACTAATCTTACTAAGTCAGAATATACAGTCTCTGATGTTGTTTTTGCCAAAAAGTTAAAAAGCTTGAAGCAAGACAGCTTCACTAATCCAAGCTGGAAAAATGGCAAGCAAGGATAGGTCGAAAACATATACCCAATTTAGCTTCCTTGTCACTTCAGTCAGGGCACTGGGCCAACTCACCTGCTAGCATGTCACACAAATTAACCATCACGCTTCTGCAGCATTCTGTGGAGAGAACCTATATTTTTTCCCTTCCCTAATAAAGAAACTGTTTAGGATCAAATCATATGACAATAAGTAGATCCTTTTAAGATACTATAAAGCATTTATTAAATTCTTTGACATCCAAATTTCAAAATTCTAAAATAAAAGTATGGTTTAAATAGTGTGCATGGAAATGCACTAAATAATATGTATGGTGATATATTTTCCTCCTTCTTTGTCTTTTAAGAAGTTAAAGTTTTAAAGTTCTACAATACCTTTTCCTTGAGAATTAACTTTGTTGACAAAACATATCAAATACTTGACTGTTATAGTCAGTATTAATGTAACATGGGCAGTGACCAATAGCAGTTTCAATTGTTTCTTTTAAAGAGCAGTTGTAACTAGAAGGCTTTAACAGTTATTATTAGTCACATATGCATAATTTATTTATTTATTTATTTATTAAATTATAAATAAGAGTATTTATCTCTAGAAATTTATTAAGTATAAGTCATCAAGAATTCACACCCTTATGTGGAAACAAGTAGTAACTGAGGACACTAAGAGGAAAGAATTTTACATGTACAATTTTCAAAAATACTAAAATATTATCTTAAAACACAACTGTTTTGAATATATAAAGAACGAGATTATATATCTAATCTATTTTATATGTATGAACTGCAGACTGCCTGGAATATAATCCAGTATGGCATTGTTTTAAGATGTCTAGGCAATCTAGAACAACTTGTTAAATGTCAAAACACCGCCTTCTTGAAAGGACAGAATTTTTTCTATGAGTTGTATATGAATAAGCAATTGCAAATTTGAGAATTAATAGCATCTGTGGGACGAACAATCTTACTCAATTGTAAGCTTTGTGATATAACATTGACTATTAATATACAAATTAAGGTTTGATTGTCCAGCATTCTAAAACACCATCTACAGCACACAACTTAATTATCTGTGTTGAAACAGGGGGATACTCAAAAGAATAAGCATGTGATCTAATTTACATCTACTTATTTTCCATAGAGGGGTGTTTTAAACACAGTAACTGGGATGTATGCATGCATGAATTTATAGAAGGTATAAAGGCATGCATAAAAACAAATTTTAACTTATCTATTATTTAAAATGATAGTATGCAATAGGTCAATTTTTTATATTTTGTAATAAATAATTTAATTGTTGTTTTGGACACGGAACAGACACTTAGGTTTTTAAGACACAATTTTTGTTATAGGTTTTCTAAAATACATGAATATATCCTTTATTAGCACCACAATGGTTCTAATAGGATGTTGAAACTATGTTTTGAGGTGAAAGCCACCTCAGCCTTGCCCACCTTCAGCCTTTCTCTCAGGCAGAAGAGGCAGAAGGCAGCTCAAATTTGTTGTAGGCCAGAAAACCCAAGCGAGGACGGCAGAGCACCCTGAGTATTAGCGGGAAAAATATGGCTACCCGGTTGGGACAGGTGGAAGCTTATGGGGCAAAGGCAAACACGGCCCTCTCCTGAGTTCACTGTAAAGCCGCCCACTTTCTGGCAGCCTCTCGCACCACTATAGCTCCAGGAAAGCTGTGTGTTCCAAGGCCCTGCCCCACAGTAGCCAGCAGCTAGCTGGTTCCACGTGGGCCAACCATCGGCTGGGAAGATGAGAAAAATGACTTTACAATAATGTTTTCTCTTGCCAAAGAATTGTTGTGAGCACATTTAATAACCAATAACTAAAATAGGCAGCTAAGATTTAATTAACATTGATTATAATTGATAACAACTATAAAAGCTTTCTTTAATTTCTGCAAGCTAATTTGTGTTCTTTGACAATTAATTTGTGTCTCACTTAATAGCACCTGACCAAAGCTTAAGTTCTCTTGTGGTGAGTTTAAGGAGAGGTCTTAGCCAATTAACACCTCCTGGAAGCTTTTGAAAATAAAATATTGAAGCAAATCAATTTTTCCTTCTTAGATTTTCTGGACCATGATTTTCTAGTATAACTAAAAACCTAAGTATTAAAAGATATTTTCTCTGAATCTTAAGAAATCTTCCCTGAAGGCAGGGAGAGGTGATATCATGGGAAGTTCCTCAGTCACGGTTTGTGAAACAAGGGAGATTTTGCACTAGCTTCCCTGAGGCTGCTCTGAACTTGCATTAACTCTAATATTAGAAAAATTTTTCTAACTCAAGCATTATCGCTATCCTGTAATGAGGACGAATTTTTTAACTACTAAGTTTCTAGTAATATTGGATTGCAACTACAACCCTGGGAAAGCAAAACTCAATTTCAAAACGATTTATCACTCTAAGAATCAACATTAAATCTTCACTACTACATTGCGTAATTTGGCTGCGAATTTATATCTATGAAGGTATGACAATGTAAACTTTAATGCTTCATTAAAGAGACATTGCTTTAAGTCTTATTTTAATCTTACTTTCTAGGATAAGAATCACATTAATTATTATCTCAGCTAAAGGTATCTTAGGATTCCCAGTTGTAGGCCCAGTTTTTTGGCCTGCTATGCCACATGTTTGAAAAGACTCCTGAGTTGCCAATTTAAAGATAACCTTCTGTTAACAATGTAACAATTATTTAATCCTAACCAATAACTTATGAGCTGATTCTGAAAATATGCAGAGCACATTACCAATAAAAAAAGCAAAAAAAGAAAAAAGAAAAAAGCAAATGAAGCAGTTACACTTAGACCAGAGAATATTAATTTTTCTAGTTATGATCATAAAACAATAAGCACTTTATCATTAGCTAAATGCAATAATCACAAATGCAGAGAATTTTCTTAGGACAAACCATCTATCCGCTTTTTCTGCCCCTATACCATGAGGCTGCAGACTTTCTTTTTTCCTTTAAAGAGCACTTTTTGCAGCAGGGGCCCTCCTGCTCTGTGCCCAATTCCTGGTTAAGGCCTGTGGCCACTCTCCGCTTTGCTATACCAGCAGAGAAAGATTTAGTTATCTTTTATCTTCCAACATGAAAACACAGAACATTCATTCATTCAGACTGGACATGAACATACATCAATTGAACACGTGAACAGACTGGTACACCAGACATTAGACAAGACCTTAGACAAAAACACAAAGAGGGCAGAGAACTTCTGCTGTAGGGCCCAGAGAGAACAAAGCAGGGCACCCCTAAAATTTCTCTCTGCTTCTGGGATACTTTGCTAATCTGCTTAATTATTAAATCCCTTTTATTAAACCCTTTCTTTCCTCACACCTAAAAAAAGCAGATTCTGCAAGCTGTGGCTAACTGCCTGTTACATTCCTAGATCCTGATAATCTCACTGCTGAACCTAAGTGAATCTAGTGCACAGGTTTAGAGCTTACACTGTACCCCCCCCCGTAACCTTTTGCCTGTTGCTTCTTCTGTTCCAGTACGAATTTTCTTTAATTATTTTCTTCTTCCATGGATCTCCAAACCAGCAATATTCCTTCCCGTGTCCTCTGCCATTTCCTAGGTCCCGAGTTGGTTCACGAGGCCAGCCAGTAGCTCACATGTCCAGGTTTGAGCCTGGAAGGCACCTTGGAACCTGGAAGAAAAGAGGGAATCTACGCAGTGAGAGAAAGGATGATGCTAAGTCAAGATTCTGATCAAAGCTCAATTTTAATATTCAGAAACACAGGCTTATAAAGAAGGAGGAGGGACCCATTCCTGCCAAATCATCTTCGGAGTCCAGCTGCAGGTGACCACGTGTATACTCTGGAACAGCTAGAAGGCAGGTAGCAACAGTGGGAGCAGCAGAATGATAGGGTGGCAGGCTCCACCTCCGATGATCTGGTGATAACAGGAAAGCCTGTTCAGCCTGATTTAGGCCTGTTGGGGGAAGGTTACATAAGAGCTATCTGCATAACGATTCACCATAAAAATGCACATAAGCCATAGATTATATTCAGTATGAATTTCCATTTAAAGTTAGTTATAAACAGTTTTATTTATTTCTTTTCTGTGATAACTTCGTTTATGGACAATTTTGTACAAGCAATAGGAAGAAAGAATTATCCCTGAAAGGAGTGAGTATATCTCACCATAAAAGTCAATTAAAAAATAGTCAAAAAACTCAGTGTATGTGGAGGCATAGAGTCCATTGATTTTTTTTTTTTTAAATATCATTTGATAGAGTAGATTTGATAGAGTAGTATATGGGTTTTGCCATTGAGTGGCTTCAGGTTTTTTGTTTTGTTTTGTTTTGTTTCTTTCCTAGTTGTGAATTGAGTCCACTGATGGTGAGGGATATTAATGACCAATGATAGATCCTATTATTTTGTTGCTAGACATGTTAGTGTGTGCGTGTGTGTGTGTGTGTGTGTGTGTGTGTGTGTGTGTATGTGAGTGTGTTTCTCCTCCTTGTGTTGCAGTTTTACTTTTTTATCCTCTGTTGTGCTAGATTAGTAGAAGAATGTCTTTTAAATTTGTTTTGTCATGGGATATCTTAGTTTCTCCATTTACAGTGATTGAAATTTTTGCTAAGTATGCAAGTCTGAGCTGACATTTGTTATTTCATAGGGTTTGTAAGACATGTTTACAGTGTCTTCTGACATTTTAGAATTTCTGTTGAGATATTATAAAATTTTGGAGACTTTGAAAGAACATCCAGAAGCTTCATATGACAAAGAAAAAAAAACTGAAGATAGAAAAAAAAAATCCTGAACAGTAACAGTACTGCTGAGTAGAACCATTTCTGATTTCAAGTTTTACGGCTAGGCTATAGTAATTAAGGCCACATTATATTTGAGTAAACCAGATACATTGATCAATGGATAGAAATAAAGTTTAATTATATATTGACATATCTGTGGGCATCTGTAGAAAATTTTGATGCTAAATTTTTCACGTTGTCTCTGCCTTCCTTGATATTAAAAATGATTTTTTCTTTTTTTGATCTCTCTCTCTCTCTCTCTCTCTCTCTCTCTCTCTCTCTCTCTCTCTCTCTCTCTCTCTCTCTCACTATCTCTCTCTCTCCCCCTCTTTCTCTCTCTTGCCTTCTTTCCTTCTTCTCACTGAAGACCCCATTAATCTTTCGGTCCACCCTCTTACCATTTCATATCCCATATCTCCTCCACACCTCCTGTCTCCACAGTGCTTTCCCCACCAACCACACCCGTCCCAGCAAGACCTCTAAACTCCCTAGGGCCTCCAGTCACTCGAGAGGTAGGAACATTTCTCTCATTATACCTAGTCCTAGAAGTCCTCTGCTATATAGGTATTGGGGGCCTCATATAAGTTGGTGTATGCTGTCTGCTTGGTAATCCAGGGTTTGATAGGTCCCTGGGGTCCAGATTAATTGAGACTGTTGGTTGTCCTTACAGGGTCACTTTCCTCCTAAGCCTCCTTATCACAGGTGTCATCAGATTCTGTTCATTGCATGGAGACGAATTTCTGCATCTGACACTTTCAGCTGATTGTAAGGTGTGTCGGAGGGCCGACATGATAGGTCCATTTTTGTGAGCACACTCTATCCTCAGTAATAGTGTCTGGCCTTGTGGCTTCCCTTTGACCTGGATACCTTTATGGTTCTGTTGGGGTAACTCCTTTTTCTCAGTTTTCTCTTCATTTTATTGGATCTGAGTTACTTCACTCAGGAAGATATTTTCTAATTCCATTTATTTGATTGCCAAATTCAGGTTTTTCTCATTCTTAATAGCTGAATAGTATTCCATTGTGTAAATGGAAATCATTTTCTGTATTCATTCTTCTGTCATGGAACATCTGGGTTGTTTCCTTCTTCTAGCTATCACACACACACACACACACAAAAAAAAAAAAAGCCACTATGAACATAGTGGAACAACTGCTCCTATGGCTTAGTGGGGTATAATTTGGATATATTCCCGAGTGGTATTTCTGGTTCTTCAGGTAGATCTATTTCCAATTTTCTGAGGATCCTCTAGATTGATTCCTAGAATGATTGTACCTGTCTGCAAAACCATCAGCAATGGAGGAGTATTCCTCTTTCTCCACATCCTTGCTAACATGTGATGTCACCTGAGGTTTTGATCTTAGCCATTCTGATGGGTGTAAAGTGGAATCTCAGGGTTGTTTTGATTTCTAATTCCCTAATCACTAAAGACTTTGGCTCCCAGCATGAGGACAGTGGTCCGCCTTGCAGGGAGCGCCATCTTGGCTCCGGGACTCTGCCAAACTTAGTCTGCACAGGTGAGAGTGAGGACCACAGAGGTAGACAGCTTCTGTGACAGGCGGGATCCACAGAGCCGCTGAGGCAGCACCCTTTTGGGGCCGCAGACATCCGGCACCCTCCCAGCTGGAAGACAGTGGTTTGCCCTGCACAGGAGCCCTCTGCCTCAGGAGCAGGGAGCACATCTTGGATCCAGGACTCCACCGAACTTAGGAACGTAGTCTGCACAGGTGAGAGTGTGCACCACAGAAGCTGACAGCTTCTGTGACCTGCCAAAGCAACACAGCATCTGGGAAAGGTTCTGTTTTCGGCCTGGAGGAGGTCCAAACACCAGATATCTGTACACCTTCCCTTTAAGAGGAAAGCTTGTCAGCAGAGAGTGCTCTAACCACTGAAACTCAGAGGAGAGAGCCTGTCTCCCAGGTCTGCTGACAGACGGTACTCAGAATCACCAGAAGAACAACCTCTGAACAGAGACAACTATAACAACTCCAGAGATTACCAGATGGTGAGAGGTAAACATAAGAATCTTACTAACAGAAACCAAGACCACTCACCATCATCAGAACCCAGCACTCCCACTTCGCCCAGTCCAGGGCACCCCAACACACCTGAAAAGCTAGACCTGGATTTAAAAGCATATCTCATGATGATGGTAGAGGACATCAAGAAGGACTTTAATAACTCACTTAAAGAACAACAGGAGAACATGGCTAAAGAGTTACAAATCCTTAAAGAAAAACAGAACAACACATCCAATCAGATGATGGAAATGAACAAAACCATACTAGACCTAAAAAAGGAAGTAGACACAATAAAGAAAACCCAAAATGAGGCAACACTGGAGATAGAAACCCTAGGAAAGAAATCTGGAACCATAGATGCGAGCATCAGCAACAGAATACAAGAGATGGAAGAGAGAATCTCAGGTGCAGAAGATTCCATAGAGAACATCAGCACAACAATCAAGGAAAATGGAAAATGCAAAAAGATCCTAACTCAAAACTTCCAGGAAATACAGGACTCAATGAGAAGACCAAACCTACGGATAATAGGAGTGGATGAGAATGAAGATTTTCAACTCAAAGGACCAGCAAACATCTTCAACAAAATTATAGAAGAAAACTTCCCAAATCTAAATAAAGAGATGCCCATGAACATACAAGAAGCCTACAGAACTCCAAATAGGCTGGACCAGAAAAGAAATAACTCCCGACACATAATAATCAGAACAACAAATGCACTAAATAAAGATAGAATACTAAAAGCAGTTAGAGAAAAAGGCCAAGTAACATATAAAGGCAAGCCTATCAGAATTACACCAAATTTTTCACCAGAGACTATGAAAGCAAGAAGATCCTGGACAGATGTTATACAGACACTAAAAGAACACAAATTCCAGCCCAGGCTACTATACCCAGCCAAACTCTCAATTAACATAGATGGAGAAACCAAAGTATTCCACGACAAAACCAAATTCACACATTATCTCTCCAGGAATCCAGCCCTTCAAAGGATAATAACAGAAAAAAATCAATACAAGGACGGGAACCACACCCAAAAACACAAGAAAGTAAACCCTCAACAAACCTAAAAGAAGACAGCCACAAGAACAGAATGCCAACTTTAACAACAAAAATAACACAAATAACAATTACTTTTCCTTAATATCTCTTAATATCAATGGACTCAACTCCCCGATAAAAAGACATAGACTAACAAACTGGCTACACAAACAAGACCCAACATTTTGCTGCTTACAGGAAACTCATCTCAGAGAAAAAGATAGACACTACCTCAGAATGAAAGGCTGGAAAACAAATTTCCAAGCAAATGGTATGAAGAAACAAGCTGGAGTAGCCATTGTAATATCTGATAAGATTGACTTCCAACCCAAAGTCATCAAAAAAGACAGGGAGGGGCACTTCATACTCATCAAAAGTAAAATCCTCCAAGAGGAACTATCAATCCTGAATATCTATGCTCCAAGTACAAAGGCAGCCTCATTCATTAAAGAAACTTTAGTAAATCTCAAAGCACACATTGCACCTGATACAATAATAGTGGGAGATTTCAACACACCACTTTCACCAATGGACAGATCATGGAAACAGAAACTAAACAGGGACACAGTGAAACTCACAGAAGTTATGAATCAAATGGATCTGGCAGATATCTACAGAATATTTTACCCTAAAACAAAAGGATATACCTTCTTCTCAGCACCTCATGGTACCTTCTCCAAAATTGACCACCAAATTGTCCACAAAACAGGCCTTAATAGATACAAAAATATTGAAATTGTCCCGTGCATCCTATCAGATCACCATGGACTAAGGCTGATCTTCAATAACAAAATAAATAATAGAAAGCCAACATTCACGTGGAAACTGAACAACACTCTTCTCAATGATACCTTGGTCAAGGAAGGAATAAAGAAAGAAATTAAGGACTTTTTAGAGTTCAATGAAAATGAAGCCACAACATACCCAAACTTATGGGATGCAATGAAAGCATTTCTAAGAGGAAAACTCATAGCTCTGAGTGCCTCCAAAAAGAAACTAAAGAGAGCACACATTAGCAGCTTGACAACACACCTTAAAGCACTAGAACAACAGGAAGCAAATTCACCCAAGAGGAGTAGATGGCAGGAAATAATCAAACTCAGGGGCAAAATCAATCAAGTGGAAACAAGAAGAACTATTCAAAGTATCAACCAATCAAGGAGCTGGTTCTTTGAGAAAATCAACAAGATAGATAAACCCTTAGCCACACTCCCTAGAGGGCACAGGAAAAGCATTCTAATTAACAAAATCAGAAATGAAAAGGAGACATAACAACAGATCCTGAAGACATCCAAAACACCATCAGATCCTTCTACCAAAGGCTATACTCAACAAAACTGGAGAACCTGGATGAAATGGAGAAGTTCCTAGACAGATACCAGGTACCAAAGTTGAATCAAGATCAGGTTAATGATCTAAACAGCCCTATATCCCCCAACGAAATAGAAGCAGTCATTAATAGTCTCCCAACCAAAAAAAGCCCAGGACCTGATGGGTTTAGTGCAGAGTTCTATCAGACCTTCAAAGAAGATCTAATCCCAGTTCTTCACAAACTATTCCACAAAATAGAAACAGAAGGTACTCTACCCAACTCATTCTATGAAGCCACAATTACTCTGATACCTAAACCACAAAAAGACCCAACAAAGATAGAAAACTTCAGACCAATATCCCTTATGAATATTGATGCAAAAATCCTCAATAAAGTTCTTGCTAACCGAATCCAAGAACACATCAAAACAATCATCCATCCTGAACAAGTAACTTTCATCCCAGGGATGCAGGGATGGTTCATTATATGGAAATCCATCAACGTAATCCAGTATATAAACAAACTCAAAGACAAAAACCACATGGTCATCACGTTAGATGCGGAAAAAGCATTTGACAAGATCCAACAACCATTCATGATAAAAGTCTTGGAAAGATCAGGAATTCAAGGCCCATACCTAAACATGATAAAAGCAATCTACAGCAAACCAGTAGCCAACATCAAAGTAAATGGTCAGAAGCTTGAAGCAATCCCTCTAAAATCAGGGACTAGACAAGGCTGACAACTTTCTCCATACCTATTCAACATTGTACTTGAAGTCCTAGCCAGAGCAATTCGACAACAAAAGGAGATCAAAGGGATACAAATTGGAAAAGATGAAGTCAAAATATCACTTTTTGCAGATGATATGATAGTATATATAAGTGACCCTAAAAATTCCACCAGAGAACTCCTAAACCTGATAAACAGCTTCGGTGAAGTATCTGGATATAAAATTAACTCAAACAAATCAATGGCCTTTCTCTACACAAAGAATAAACAGGCTAAGAAAGAAATTAGGGAAACAACACCCTTCTCAGTAGTCACAAATAATATAAAATATCTTGGCGTGACTCTAACTAAGGAAGTGAAAGATCTGTATAATAAAAACTTCAAGTCTCTGAAGAAAGAAATTCTAGAAGATCTCAGAAGGTGGAAAGATCTCCCATGCTCATGGATTGGCAGGATCAACATTGTAAAAATGGCTATCTTGCCAAAAGCAATCTACAGATTCAATGCAATTTCCATCAAAATTCCAACTCAATTCTTCAACGAATTAGAAAGTGCAATCTGCAAATTCATCTGGAATAACAAAAAACCTAGGATAGCAAAAACTCTTCTCAAGGATAAAAGAACTTCTGGTGGAATCACCATGCCGGACCTAAAGCTTTACTACAGAGAAATTGTGATAAAAACGGCGTGGTACTGGTATAGTGACAGACAAATAGACCAATGGAATAGAATTGAAGACCCAGATATGAACCCACACACATACGGTCACTTGATCTTCATCAAGGGAGCTAAAGCCATCCAGTGGAAGAAAGACAGCATTTTCAACAAATGGTGCTGGCACAACTGGTTGTTATCATGTAGAAGAATGCGAATCGATCCATTCCTATCTCCTTGTACTAAGGTCAAGTCTAAGTGGATCAAGGAACTTCACATAAAACCAGAGACACTGAAACTTATAGAGGAGAAAGTGGGGAAAAGCCTTGAAGATATGGGCACAGGGGAAAAATTCTTGAATAGAACAGCAATGGCTTGTGCTGTAAGATTGAGAATAGACAAGTGGGACCTCATGAAACTGCAAAGCTTCTGCAAGGCAAAAGACACCATCAATAAGACAAAAAAAAACCACCAACAGATTGGGAAAGGATCTTTACCTATCCTAAATCAGATAAGGGACTAATACCCAATATATATAAAGTACTCAAGAAGGTGGACTCCAGAAAGTCAAATAACCCCATTAAAAAATGGGGCTCAGAACTGAACAAAGAATTCTCACCTGAGGAATACCGAATGGCAGAGAAGCACCTGAAAAAATGTTCATCATCCTTAATCATCAGGGAAATGCAAATCAAAACAACCCTGAGATTCCACCTCACACCAGTCAGAATGGCTAAGATCAAAAATTCAGGTGACAGTAGATGCTGGCGAGGATGCGGAGAAAGAGGAACACTCCTCCATTGTTGGTGGGATTGCAAGCTTGTACAACCACTCTGGAAATCAGTCTGGCGGTTCCTCAGAAAATTGGACATAGTACTACCGGAGGATCCAGCAATACCTCTCCTGGGCACATATCCAGAAAATGTCCCAACCGGTAAGAAGGACACATGCTCCACTATGTTCATAGCAGCCCTATTTGTAATAGCCAGAAGCTGGAAAGAACCCAGATGTCCCTCAACAGAGGAATGGATACAAAAATTATGGTACATTTACACAATGGAGTACTACTCAGCTATTAAAAAGAATGAATTTATGAAATTCCTAGCCTAATGGATGGACCTGGAGGGCATCATCTTGAGTGAGGTAACACAATCACAAAGGAACTCACACAATATGTATTCACTGATAAGTCGATATTAGCCCAAAACTTAGGATACCCAAGATATAAGATACAATTTGCTAAATGCATGAAACTCAAGAAGAATGAAGACCAAAATGTGGACAATATGCCCCTTCTTAGAATTGGGAACAAAACACCCATGGAAGGAGTTACAGAGACAAAGTTTTGAGCTGTGATGAAAGGATGGACCATCTAGAGACTGCCATATCCAGGGATCCATCCCATAATCAGCTTCCAAACACTGACACCATTGCATACACTAGCAAGATTTTGCTGAAAGGACCCAAATATAGCTGTCTCTTGTGAGACTATGCCAGGGCCTAGCAAACACAGGAGTGGATGCTCACAGTCAGCTATTGGATGTATCACAGGGCTCCCAATGGAGAAGCTAGAGAAAGTTCCCAAGGAGCTAAAGGGATCTGCAACCCTATAGTTGGAACAACATGATGAACTAACCAGTTCCCCGGAGCTCTTGTCTCTAGCTGCATATGTATTGAAAGATGGCCTAGTCGGCCATCTCTGGAAAGAGAGGCCCATTGGACTTGCAAACTTGATATGCCCCAATATAGGGGAATGCCAGGGCCAAAAGAATGGGAATGGGTGGGTAGGGAAGTGGGGGGCGGTATGGGGGACTTTTGGGATAGCATTGGAAATGTAATTGAGGAAAATATGTAATAAAAAATATTAAAAATAATAAAAAAAGACTTTGAACATTTCTTTAGGTGCTTTTCAACCATTCGGGATTCTTCTGTAGTGAATTCTATGTTTAATTCTATAACCAATTTTTGCTTGGGTTGTTTGGCTTTTTGGTGATGAGCATCTTGAATAATTTATATATTTCAAAAATTAGCACTCTAGTGATTGTGGAGTTAGTGAATATATTTTCCCAATCTGTAGGTTGCTGATTTGTCTTATTCACTATGTCCTTAGCCTTTCAGAAGCTTTCCAGTTTCATGAGGGTACATTTAATAACTGATTTTTAAAATATTTTATTAGATATTTTCTTTATTTACATTTCAAATATCCCCTGTCTTGGTCTCATCTAAAATCCCCCTTCCTTTATTCAGTCCCCTCTCCCGCTGCTCACCAACCTATTCAGTCTCCTTCCTGACCCTAACATTCCCCTACACTTGGGCATAGAGCATTCACAGGAGGGCCTCTCCTCTCATTGATGACTGACTAGGCCATCCTCAGCTGCATATGTAACAGGAGCCATGAGTTCCACCATGTATATTCTTTGTTTGATTGTTTAGTCCCTGGGAGCTCTGGAGATACTGATTAATTCATATTGATGTTCCTCCTAAGGAGTTGTAAACCCATTCAACTCCTTGTTTCCTTTCTCTAGCTCATTGATTGGGAAGCCTGTGCTCAGTCCAATGGATTTCTTTGTGCATCTACTCCTGTATTTGTCAGCCACTGGCATAGCCTCTCAAGAGACAGCTATATCAGGCTCCTGTGAGCCATCACTTGTTGGTATTCACAAGAGTGTCTGGGTTTGGTAAATGTATATGAGATGGATTCCCAGGTGGGGTAATTTGGTAATTCCTTCAGTCTCTGCTCCGAAGTTTGTCTCTGAAACTCCTTCCATGGATATTTTGTTCTCCTTTCGAAGTACACATTGGTCTTTCTTATTCTTGAATTTCATGTGATTTATGAATTGTAAATTGGGTTTTCTGATATACTGGGATTATATCCACTTATAAGTGAGTGCATATAATATGTGTTCTTTAGTGATTGAATTACCTTACTCAGGATGATATCCTCCAGAAATATCTATTTTCCTAAGAATTTCATAAATTCATTTTTATAGCTGAGTAGTACTCTATTGTATAATGTATCACATTGTCTGTATCCGTTCCTCTGTTGACGGACATGTGGGTTCTTTCAAGATTCTAGCTATTATACATAATGCTGCTGTGAACATATTCTTCGTTATTGCATATTGTCTTTATTATATACATGTGGAACATTTTCTGGGTATATGCTCAGCAGTAGTATTGCTCGGTCCTCGGATAGTATTATGACCAATTTTGTGAAGACCTGCCAAACTGATTTCCAGAGTGGTTGTACCAGTTTGCAATCCCACCAGCATGGAGAAGTGTTCCTCTTTCTCCACATCCTCACCAGCAACTGCTGTCACCTGAGATTTTGAACTGACTCATTCTGACATATGTGAGGTGGAATATTATGGTTGTTTTGATTTGCATTTCCCTTATGACTAAGGATGTTGAACATTTTTTTTAGGTGTTTCTCAGCCATTCAATATCCCTGAGTTGAGAATTCTTCTATTTCTCTGGAATCTAACGTTTGAGTTCTTGAATATATTGGATGTTAGCCCTCTATCTGATTTAGGATTGGTAAAGATATTTTCCCAATCTGTTGGTTGCCCTTTTATCTTATTGACAGTAACCTTTGCCTTACAGAAGCTTTGCAATTTTATGAGGTCCCATTTGTCGACTCTTGATTTATAGCATGAGCCATTGGTGTTCTGTTCATGAATATTTCTGCTGTGCCCATATCTTCGAGGCTCTTCTGTACTTTCTCCTGTATAAGTTTCAGTGTTTCTGGTTTTATGTGGAGTTCTATGATACAATTAGATTGAGCTTTCTACAAAGACATACGAATGGATCAATTTGCATTCTTCTACATGCTCACTGCCAGTTGAGCCAGCACCATTTTTGGAAAATGATGTATTTTATTCTACCGGATGTTTTTAGCTACTCTGTCAATGATCAAGTGACCAAAATAGTGTGGGATAATTTCTGGGTCTTCAATTCTATTCTATTTCTCTACAGGCCTTTCACTATACCAATACCATGCCGTTTTATTTATTTTTTATTCTAAATGCTCTGTAGTAAAGCTTGAGGTCAGGGATGGTGATTCCATTAGAAATTCCTTTATTGTTGAGAATTGCTTTGGCTATCCTAAGTTTTTGTGATTCCAGATGAATTGGCAAATTGCTCTTTCTAACTTTGTGAAGAATTGAATTGGAATTTTCATGGGAATTTCATTGAATGTGTAGATTATATTGAGGAAGATCACCATTTTTACTATATTAATCTTGGGAATCCACGAACGTTAGAAAACTTTCAATTTTCTGAGATCTTCTTGGATTTCATTCTTAAGAGACTTGAAATCCTTATCATACAGATTTTTCCCTTGCTTTATTTGAGTCATGCCAAGGTATTTTATATTATTTGTGACCATTACAAAGGGTGTTGTTTCCCTAATTTCATTCTAGACCTGTTTATCCTTTGTATAGAGAAAGGCCTTTGACTTTTTAAAATTAATTTTATATCCAGCTAAATTGCTAAAGTTGACTATCATGTTTCAAACATTATCCCTTTACCTGGTTTGCCCCAACCCGGGAAACCACATAGTCCATTTCCCACCCATGATTCTATAGGTATGTTCCCCTTGGCACCTACCCATTCCCGACATCCTTCCCTGGCATTTCCCTACACAGAGCAACTAATCTTCACAGGTCCAAGGGCTTCTTCTCCCATTGAAGCCCAATAATAGATACTGTGCTACATATGCGGCTGGAGCAATGTGTCTCTCCATGTATACTTGAGCTCTGGGTGGCCTGGTTGCTTGATACTTTTGTTCTTCCTATGGTTTTGGAAATCCCTTCAGCTCCTTTGGTCCTTTCTCTTAATCCCTCCATTGGGGAGCCCATGTTGAGTCCAATGGTGGACTGTAAGCATCTGCCTCTGTGTTTGTCAGATTCTAGCAGAGCTTCTACCTAGACAGATATTTCATGCTCCTGTCAGCACACACTTCTTATATTCCAAGATAGTCCCTGGGCTTTGTGTCTATATTTGGGATGTTTCCTCAGGAGGGGCAGTCTCTGCATAGCCATTTGTTCAGTCTCTATTCCACAACTTCTCTCAGCGTTTGCTCCCTTGGATACTTTGTTCCCCTTTCTAAGAAGGAAAGAGGCCTCCACACTTGTTTGGCTATAACCTTGCTATAATATGTCTTTAGAATCATTAGGTGTATGTCTTGCCTTAGGAATTATACCAGTATTAATCTTGGCTATAAATTAGATATAAATTGTCTTTAGAATCTTGATATATGTTTCTTGCATTAATGATTACACAAGTACATACCTCTCCTGGGCATATATACAGAAGATATTCCAAGTGGTAAGAAGGACATATGCTCCACTATGTTCATAGCAGCCTTATTTATAATTGTCAGAAGCTGGCAAGAACCCAGATGTCCCTCAACAGAGGAATGGATACAGAAAATGTGGTACATTTACACAATGGAGTTCTATGCAGTTATTAAAAACAAGGAATTTATGAAATTCCTACGCAAATGGATGGACCTGGAGGGCATCATGCTGAGTGAGGTAACCCGATCAGAAAAGAACTCACATAATAAGTACTCACCGATAAGTGGATATTATCCCAGAAACTTAGAATACTCAAGATACAAGTTGCAAAACACATGAAACTCAAGAAGAACTAAGACCAAAGTGTGGACACTCTGCCCCTTCTTAGAATTGGGAACAAAACACCCATGGAAGGAGTTACAGATATGTGGCCTCCCTTCCCCCCAGCCTGGAACCTGCCTGCTCAAGGGTGGAGCTACTGGCTCATTCGTCCTGCCACGCCCACTGCTGGAACCTGCCTCTGCTGTCTGGAGTCACACACGTGTTCGTCCTGCTACTGGACCCTGAGTTACTTGGCGGGAAATTGGGTTCCGTCCCCCTTCCTTTATAAACTGAGTGTCTGGAAATATTTAATTGAGTCTTGATCCGAGTCTTGTCTTGACTTCATTCTTTTCTTCCGCCCGTCTAGTTACCTCTCTTTCAGCCTGAACTGCCATTTTCAGTTGAACGGTTCGTGTTGTGGACCGCGGGCGGGCCGCAACAGTTGGCGCCAGAACTGGGACCTGAAGAATGGCAGAGGGATGTTAAGAGAAACGACTGCTGTGTGGAGCTCCACAAGAAAGGAAAGAATCTTCGTATCGGAGGAGCATCGGAGCAACGGACAGGTACACATGCTAGCGCTAGCCTAAAAAATTTCAGTTTTGTAAAGTGTTGCTGAGGATGCGGTAGGATACGAATCAAGTTTGAAGCAGTGCTGACCCAACACTGCTTCTGCTTGGGGTCAGCAGTTCGTTAATCGGAACTAGATACGGAGACAGGCGGTGTGCTGCAGTTTTTTAGAAAACTGCTTAGGTGGAAGAAAGAAGGGTTCAAAATCATGGATCAGGTGATTGTTTTTAGTTTTCAGGAGTTGCTTAAGGAAAAAGGAGTAAGGCTTGAAGTACAATTAGTAAGAAATTTTTTAGATAAGATAGATAGCTGTTGTCCATGGTTCAAAGAAGAAGAAACGATAGATTGTGGAACCTGAGAAAAGGTTGGTGAGGCCCTGAAGCGAGTTAAAGTTTGAGATTAAGCTTCAGAGGCTGAGTCTCTTAAGATATTTCTAGTTTAGATAATGATTAATGTGGTTCCTATCCTAAATAGTAAAATTTTAGATAAGATATAAAGCAATGCCTCTTTATTAAAGCGTTAAAGCTTGCTTTAATAGGTATTCATAGGTATTAATTGATATCCAAACTTCGTAATATGATAGTAATGCTTCTAATATTGATTTTAACAGTGATAAATTGTTTTAAACATAGGTTTTGCTTTCCCAAAGTTGTAGATATTATCCTAACCTTACACAAAAACTTAAAAATTATGGTTAAAACTGCCATTGTTCCATTGACTGCAGCTTGCAGTTTGATTGCAAATTTAAGATTGATGCTCAGATTAAAAAGTATTTTACCTTTGAGTCAATACAGGGCTCTGGGCAGTCCCAGAGCGGCTTGTGGCCCTTTCTTTTGTTTTGCAAACAATGCCTAAAAAAGTTTTTCCCTGTGTTCAAGAAAACTTCTTTTTAACAGTGTTACAGATCTATTCAGATGTTTAAAATAATGCTTAAATTCAAAGATTTTTGCTTCTAGTAAACTGGTAATCACTAGAAAATTTTGCCTCTATGTATGGCTAATATAGCTTTACATTATGTAAGAAAAATGTTTATTGTTTCTGCTTCTTTACAAGAAGCCAAAAGTTTTAATCTTTCAGTATATATTGTTTCCTAAGTGGAAAGTATTTTATTAACTAATGCTTCTCAAGGGAAGTTTACCTTAAATCCTTGCTCTCACCCAAAAGATTCAGAGACAGTATCCTTTTGTTATTTGGTGTTTTGGTTTGCTGCAAGGGGTTTTGCAGGAAATAAAGAAAGCTTTTATAATTGTTGTTAATTGGTAATTAAAAATTAGTTGTGCCCAAGACAATTCTTTGGCCAGAAAAAAACATTATTGTAAAGTCATTTTTCTCATCCTCCCAGCCGATCGTTGGCCACGTGGGCCCAACTAGCTGCTGTGGAGCGGAGTCTTAAGACACACAGTTGCCCCTATTCCAGCACAAATAATCTGGTTGTGTGCTGTAGATAGTGTTTTAAAATGCTGAACAATCAAACCTTAATTTATATATTGATAGTCAATGCTATATCTCTGAGCTCATAATTACTTAAAATTGTTCGTCCCTCAGATACTATTAATTCTCAAATTTACAATTGCTTATACATATTTTTAGTTAATAAATAAATAAATTATGCACGTGTGACTCTTAATAACTTTTCTAGCCTTCTAGTTACAACCATTCCTTAAGAAAAATGATTGAAAGTGCAATCAGTCACTGCCCCTTTACAGCCAAATATTTAAAATGTTTTGTCCAAAAAGTTATTAATTCAAAAGGTTAGATATTGTAAAATTTTAAACTTTAACCTCTTAAAAGACAAAAGAGAGAAATTGTATCCCCATATATACTATTTAGTGCATTTCCATGCACACTATTTAAAACATACCTTTATTTTCAAAATTTGAGATTAAAATGTCAAATTTAATAAATGCTTTTTAGTATCTTAAAAGGGTCTACTTATTGGCTTATAAATTGATCCTAAAACAGCTACCTTATTAGGAAAGAGAAAAACAGGTTCTCTCCACAGAACTCTACAGAAGCATATTGGTAATTCGTGTGCTGAGCTGACAGGTAAGTTAACTCAGTGTCCTGATTAAAAGGACTAAAAAATTAAATTCATGTTTTAGATCCATCCTTGCTTGTCATTTTTCCAGTTTAGACTAGCTTCTAGCCTTTTAACTTTATGGCAATAGTACATCAGAGACTGTATATTCAGACTTAGTAAAATTAGTCATTTAATAGAGTCATAATGATTTTTCACTCTTCTTCAGTGTGACCAGCCATTCTAACTCAATCTTAGACTGGTCTAATATTCAGTTCAATTATTAGAGATTCCTATATTCTAAATTACCTAGCAAAGTTAATTCAGAGCATTTGCCCCAAGGTCACCAAAGGCTCACCTTGCCTTTACCTTATTTGTCCTAAACTTTTTGCAAACTGACATTAAAGGTCAGTCTGCAGCGGAACGCCACTGGCACCCAGTTACTTCTAATTCTTATGCATTGGTAAAATGGAAGGACGCCCTGACTAATAAATGGAAGGGTCCAGATCCAGTTCTAATCTGGGGAAGAGGCTCGGTTTGTGTTTTTTCACGAGATGAAGATGAAGCACGGTGGCTACCAGAGAGATTAATTCGTCAGGTAAACACAGATTCTGTCTCTCCTCGTAAGTATCATTCTAAAGACTAAAATTCCTCTTGTGCTGGGAGTGGAAGCTCTCAAAAAAAATTGTTTTCCTCTGTTTCCCAATTCCCCTACAAGAGGCCGGAGATTAACTTTAGCTTTACAATTTGCATCTAAATAAAGTACCTTGACTTCTCCAAACAGAAAATTTACATTGCTACACTCTCATTGTTTAGAATTCTTCCTTCTCTCAAGCAGGTCAATCTACATTCTCTGGTTCTCCGCCCCGCCCCTACGAGCAAACAGGTGGTTCTGCTAATCTCCCTTCCAGGGACATCCCAGCATGTGGCTTTTCAGTCTAAGATAAGATTTAGATTTACCAGGAGAGCTAGGGAAGTAGAAATTTCATATATATTTACAAAGATTAGTTCTTATTTTGATAGATATAGGCTTAGTCCCTTAGCTGGCCTCTGGCTTTTCACCCTTGCTGTTACTGCACAGTGTCCTTAGTTCCTCAGGCTACTGGGAATAACAGAGATGAAGAGGAAAGACTTTCAGCTCCTATTTTAACCAAAATTAATGGTGTTAATACTGACATAATTCTTGTCTAGGCCTTGCTAAATCTGAGGTTGACAAGTCTCATATAGAGACCTCGCAATAACTCAGAATTGCGATACTGATTCATAATCATATGAATACGGTATGGGTACCGCTTGGCGCAGGAGATTACTGCGGAGGGAAGGTCCAGTTTGACCGTTTCTGAGTTCCCTGTGTGACACACCTGATTTGACGGAGGTTGGTATCCGATTCCAGCTAAAAACCAAAAATACTTAAGGCTCTGCCTCCCCTCCCCAAAAGATACCAAGAGCCACAGATGTGAGTTGTTACAATGCTCACGGGAGGAATCAGGCTAATGTCCACCCAAGTCAAGGTTAAAGGCCCACTCATCTACGGATGAGAAAATCATTTGATCACCTCTGTTAAGCATTGCCTATTTAAACTTAATTAATAGGGGGGAGAGAGATTGGAGACCTTGCTGTCGTAAGAGCAGGCCCTTCACTGCCTCCCACCCAAATAATAAAAAAGCCAATTGGCCTTGTACTAAAGAGCTGGTCTTAACCCCTTCTCATTGTTCCCCTGCCTTTTACCCAAAATTGCAGAGGATTATCAGTTCAGTGTTATTCTAAAATTGTTTAGTTAAACTCAGCCAGGGTTCCAACGCCCTACTTAAAAGGCAAACAGGTAGCTACCTATTCAGCACTAATTAACATTATAAAATCAGAGCCTACAGCCCAGTGCTGCTATTCAGTCAGTGCTTTTAAGACAGTCTCAGCCAGATACAGTTTACCATTAGAATAGTTAGGGAATCCCACGGAAATAGGTTTTTTTTTCTTTAGCCCTAGGAACTCAGGCAGAACTATTGAACATAGATAATTTTTCTGCCACAGGCCACCCCCTTTTTTTTTTATTTATTTTTGTTTTGTTATCTAATGGGGGGAAATGTGGCCTCCCTTCCCCCCAGCCTGGAACCTGCCTGCTCAAGGGTGGAGCTACTGGCTCATTCGTCCTGCCACGCCCACTGCTGGAACCTGCCTCTGCTGCCTGGAGTCACACACGTGTTCGTCCTGCTACTGGACCCTGAGTTACTTGGCGGGAAATTGGGTTCCCTCCCCCTTCCTTTATAAACTGAGTGTCTGGAAATATTTAATTGAGTCTTGATCAGAGTCTTGTCTTGACTTCATTCTTTTCTTCCGCCCGTCTAGTTACCTCTCTTTCAGCCTGAACTGCCATTTTCAGTTGAACCGTTCGTGTTGTGGACCGCGGGCGGGCCGCAACACAGATACAAATTTTGGAGTTGAGAAAAAAGGATGGACCATCTAGAGACTGCCACACCTTGAGATCCATCCCATAATCAGCCTCCAAAAGCAGACACCATTGCATACACCAGCAAGATTTTGCTGAAAGGACCATGATATAGCTGTCTCTTGTGAGGCTATGCCAGTGCCTGGCAAACACAGAAGTGGATGCTCACAGTCAGCTATTGTATATAACACAGGGCCCCCAATAGAGGAGCTAGAGAAAGTACCCAAGAAGCTAGGTGGAACAACAATATGAAATAACAAATACCCTCAGAGCTCAGGTCTCTAGCTGCATATGTAGCAGAAGATGGCCTAGCCAGCCATCATTGGGAAGAGAGGTCCCTTGGTTTTGCAAACTTTATATGCCTCAGTACAGGGGAAAACCAGGGCCAAGGAGTGGGAGTGGTTGGGTAGGGGAGTTGGGGTGGTGGTGGATATGGGGGACTTTTGGGATAGCATTTGAAATGTAAATGAAGGAAATACCTAATTAAAAAATGAATATGTATACAATAAAAATAATTTTGAGAAAAACAAAACTGAAATTTTACATCATATATTAAGTAATTCTGTTATGTACAATATATCAAATGATATTCAAACACTAATTGTATATGAAGTTACAGATTTAGAAAAAAAAACTAAATTTTATTGATAAAAATTAGTCAAGCAAAACAAACTTTAAAGTCAAGATACAAATGTTTTAAAAAGCCTTAAATTTATATCAATATATAATAGATAAAGAATATAAAATAGTTTTAAAATATAACCTTAAATTTCTATCAATATATATTAATCCACAACAAAGTAAAATATGTGAGTCTAGTAGACTTTTATGCCTATATATATGTATGTGTATATCATCTACATCTATTGTCTATATCTCTGTCTATATCATTCCTCTCTCTTTCCCTCTCTCTCTCTAACTCTCTAACTCTCACTTTCTCTACCTCTCTCTCTCTCTCTCTCTCTCTCTCTCTCTTTCTCTCAGTATATATATACATATAGAGATAGAAAAACATCTATCTACCTAATATCATTTCTTTTGACACCTCTATGGTAACTACTAGCACATACATATATATAAATAAATTATTATTATTATTCCACTCTCCCTCATAATCCCCATCATTATGTAGAAGAGTTTGACCTATTATTTAAGCATTATTTTGTTTCCTACATGACGATAATCAATAATACTATACAATGGCAGCCCTAACATACCAAATGAACAAACACATCTATACCACTTTTTGGGAGTCTGAGTGTCATATTCTTAAATTACTTGACCTAAATAATTTATACCTTTTGGGAATCCTATAAATATTGGGATATTGTTGAAATCCTGGGAAAGCTAGCTGCGAATTTTTCTGTCCAGTATCTGTGTTGTGCATTGTTTTATCAAGACTTAGTACTTTCTGTCAAGCCTCTGTGTTGTTCAGTCTCTGTGTAATCAATCATTTGGGCTAGTCCTTTTGATTTGTTTAGCATGCATATATTGGAGAATCTGTAACTCAGTCAGTCTGTGAATGTGAATCACCTGGGATATTTGCTTTGTGAAGAATTTCATGACTCAGCTTATGTTTTTCCCTGTTCATATCGAATCTTTATAAGTTTTATTAGTAGCCATGATTTTTCATTCCTGTAGATACATAAGCATAACCAGATTTACATCATAACACTATCGCACATTTCCATTTTAATATCAGTACATCCTTAGAGTTTATAAGTTGGCCTAGCTCCTCTTTTCTTTTGAAATCCAGTGTCTCTCAGCTTTTGTTGTTTCATTTTTTTGAAAACTAAGAAAACCCAGAGTTAACAAAACAATATTTATATTGTCCCTAGGGTTTTATATCTTTCATTTTCTTTAATAAGCATTTTGAGAGGTATGATTGACTCTTTCTTCAAATGATTGTCCCGTGGGACTGCTTGTTATACCAGTAATATGATTTATATTGTAATATGCAAAGAATTTCTTCACTTTAGTAAATGCATATGAAGAAACATTATCAGTCTTAATTTGTACAGGTGCCACCACAAGTGTCATTATATCTAGAAACCATGCAATTATACAATCATCCTTTTCAGAACTTTAAGCAGTTGTCCTTTCAAATTCAGAGTCTGTTTAAAAGGTATGGTAAATACACATTTGATTTCCAAATCTGCAAAATGAAAAACATCTATCTACCAAATATCATATCTTTTGACACTTCTATGGTAGCTACTAGCACATAATGGATTATGATTACATAGAGAGCATGTACTATTTCTTCCTCTTCTTCCTCTTCTTCCTCTTCTTCCTCTTCTTCCTCTTCTTCCTCTTCTTCCTCTTCTTCTTCCTCCTCCTCCTCCTCCTCCTCCTCCTCCTCCTCCTCCTCCTCCTCCTCCTCCTCCTCCTCCTCCTCCTCCTCTTCTTCTTCTTCTTCTTCTTCTTCTTCTTCTTCTTCTTCTTCTTCTTCTTCTTCTTCTTCTTCTTCCTCCCCCTTTCTTTGACTTGATGAAAAGTTTTGAAAGATTTTTCTTAAACCTTTCCAATTACTATGTTTCTCATGTTTTTTTTTTCCCCGGGGGGGGGGTTAGAACATCTTTTATTTTAGTAATTCATCATTTTCTTCATTTTCTTTTGGCATTGGACCTGGTAAACTTGTATGACAATGATTATGAGTAATATATAAGGGATACATTCTACTTTTGACAGCCTATTGTAATTTCATGAATAAAAAGGGGTTTTTTGTGAGTTATAAGGAAAAAATTTAGCAGTCTCCCCTCTGCAAACCTCCATCTGATTTCCCTCTCCATTGTAACTAAGAGGTTAAACCTTCACACACTAACCCACTTTTGAGTCACCTCTCTAGGAGTTCCCTTTACTGGGACAACATGCCTCCAAAAGAGCAAGTACCTGCTCTCTCATTGATGCGAGATAAAGGAATCCTCTGCTACATTGGTAGCAGAAAACATGGAACAACCCATATATACGCTTTGATTGGTGGTTTAGGCCCTGGGAACTCTCAAATATCTGGTTAGTTGATACTATTGTTCTTCCTATGGGTTTGCAAGCACTTTAGCTCCTTCAGTCCTTTCCTATCCATTCCATTGAGGTTCCTGTGCTTAGGCCCATGGTTGTCTGTGAGTATGTGCAGCTCTCTTAGTCAGGTGCTGACAGAGCCTCTTAGAATATACACCTCCTGGGGTGGCCTCTTCAGGTTTTATCCTCTCACTGCTAGGAGTATCATTTAGTGACCTCCATAGACTCCCTTGAGCCTGTACCACCACAGATCTCTGGTAAATCCTAAAGATGATCTCCATTCATAACCCTGGACATCTGGCTCTTTCTCTTGTCCCTCACTGCATCTTACCCTGAAATTTTGAATTCCCCTACCAATATCCTCACCCATTAAATTCATTCCACCTCCATTTAACCTATTCTGAATATTTTATTTCCCATTTAAGGGAGATTCAAGTGTCATTGTTCCAGCTTTCCTTCTTGTTTGTCGTCTTTCAGTCTGTGGAGGGTAATATGGTTATTCAGTACTTTATGACTAAAACCCACTTATAATTGAATACATACAATGCATGTCCTTTTGGATCTGTGTTACCACAATCAGAAGGGTATGTTTATAGGTCCATGCTTTTGCCTGAAAAGTTATGATGTCCTTGTTTTTAATAGTTGAGTAGTATTACAATGTGTAAATGATCCAAATTTTCTGTATACATTTTGGCCTGAGGGTCATGGGCTGGTTTAAATTTTGGCTACTATGAATAAACATAGTAGAGTGTTTGACCTTATGTTATAATGGAAAATCTTTTATGTATATTCTCAGGAGTGGTATAGTTGGGCCTTCAATTATAATTGATTTGTAGTATTGTTATAAATGTTTACACTTCCACCAGAAAATTAAGGAGTGCTCCTCTTTCTCCACACCCTAATCAACATATGCTAACACTTGGGTTTTATTTTATTCAGTCTGATGAAGGTAAGTTTGAGTGTCAGAGTCATTTACTTTACATTTCTATAATGACTAAGAATTTTGACATTTTTTTAATTGCTTATCTGCCATTTCAGATGCCTCTGTTGAGAATTTTGTTTAGCTTTGTACCCCATTTTTATTGGGGTATTTGTTTTGTTTGTGTCTAATTTCTTAACATTTTTTAATATGTCGGATATTAGTCCTCTGCTGGATGTAGAGTTAGTGAAGAGATTTCCTAAATTACCATTTCACCATGTTAATTGTGTCTTATGTTGCTATTTTGTCCTGGCACTCCACCTAATTGATCCTACTTTCCTTAGGGTTTGGATATGAGGTGGCACTGAAAAAAATGTCTCAGACTTTCAGGGCAGGTAACAATGCCACAGCAAGCTAGTGTGAATGTGTCCACAAGCTCCTGTATTATTCTTTGGGGGAACACATTTTACTCTACACCTGAATCACATTTGTCCCTAAGAAGCATCTCTTCTAAGCACCAGTTCCTGATTGGTTGGCATTGTCTGTATCACAAATCCTCAATATCTCATGCAGTCTGCAATTAGGTCCTAATGCATGACTTGTCTTCATGACTTCAAAGCCCCTGATATTTATGAAGAGGTGGCCACTGTCATTTCTCTGACATTTCCACTGATTTCTTTTTAGACTTTGAAAGTCTAGTGCTTCCAGGGTAACATCCATTACCCCAACATTCTTGACCCTACCTCCCTATATATGAGAATTGACAGTACACTGGACTGTGCCTATCTTAGTTTGTCCCTCCATCTATTATCTTAACCATCATTGACTAAAAACACACAAGGAAGAGCTGAGGAACACTCTGCAAGTTGGTCTCATTGATCACTACATTCCAGTCTTTGATCAATTCATTAGATAAGGGGTTGAATTGAGATTGTCAAGAATCATCAGCATTTGGAAGTTCGCCTTATTTATGGAGCGCTACCTGGATATATGCTATCTACGACACTTAAACAAAATACTTTTTAGAAAAACAATTCCTTCCATCACAACATAAATGAATATCCATGAGTTATCAAGCAGTCTCTTAATATTGTCGAACTATTTTCACATTTGCCAGGGGCCAGTCCCTGCATGGAGTATATCTTTTTTCTTTACAGCTCTTCTTGAGGCAGTGGAGGGGGAAGAGCATAGGCAGAGGGTAAGGCTTTTCTTACAAGTTTCTGGAGTAAGACTTTGTTTTATGATAAATTTAAGGTTGCTGTATAATAAAAAGTTTACTTATCTAAATCTAAGCTACTATGCCATTATAGTAGATTAGACTGCCTTCCGTGATCCTCTGAGGCCAGAAACTGCAATCTCTGGCACTTAGCCCCTCATCCTAAAACAGCAGGAGATTGAGTAAAGGATTCATTTCTAAAGCCTCCAATTATAAAAGAGGTTAATATTCACAGATATTATTTTCAGAATTCTTATAGGATCATCATTAAGACTTAAATCATCTATTTGTCTATACAGGAGAGTACATCTTCGTGGATTTGCAGAGATCTATTTCAAAGGGTTTATACTTCTTATTGATTGTTCTATATGTTTAATAATAATAGGAACATCTTATTAAAAGCAAGAATCTTTCCTAAAATTAGTCCCTTACAGCCTAGCTTAATGAGGGGTCACTTGTCCCAAATTATAAAACAATTTGAGGCAGGCCACTTTAGGATGATCACCTGCTAGTTAGATTTTTTTCATTTTGACTCCTGACAACCAAGAATCTGGCATCTAAGGAGAAAGCACATTCCTTGATTGCATTGAGGTTGGCTATACTCTCTCTTCACAGGACAGAATAGTTAAAGAATTTGTCTGACTAGCTACCTTCAAATTTTTGAGCCAATTGTTGTTAGGCTTCAGTGGTGTTATTTGCTTTGTAAGGGGGGTTTAGGGAGATTGAGTGAAACCAGGGATTGCAGGCAAATAAAGACATGTCTTAAAAAGGTACAATTCTTCTGCCAGAAAATCACACTATTGCTGGAAAGTATGGATGGCTTGATAAAGATATTGATTTAGTATCTCCTGCACATATAGCACCTCAGCTGTCTTAGAGACTACAAATTGACAGTCTCCTTCATCATGGATTTCTGGGTCAAGGCAATAACAGCTGTTATTGCATCAGTAATGCCTATAATGATGGCAGCCATAATATCAAAATCTCTCTTACCCTGGTGCAGGGTTTCTGAAATCTGGGTTATCAGAGTGATGGCATGAAAGTGAGTAGTATTCACTGTAGACATCATCCAGAATGCAGTAGTCAAATATACCAAACATCAGGCAGTCAGGAGACATTTTTCATTAAAACAATTAATTCAATCCCTGATAAAGTTGGCATTGGTTAACAGGAAGAAAAAGAAGGTTGGACACAGAGAGGGAGTGCTTCCTAGTCAAGCTGTCTGCCAATGTTCACATTCATGGGAGTCAACTTAGTCCACATTTTCACCAACTGTTTTATATAGAAATATGTCCCATATGGTAATTTGTTCCAATTCACATTTGAAAAAAAAAAGAGGACAGGGTAGGCCAGGGACCATCCCTCCTGGATGAATTAAATTTAATAAACACAGTATGTGCATTATCTATCCTGGTCCTGGTCCTTTCCTGACTCCTTAATCACAACCTGGTCAATGGATCCATAAAAATATTTCAAGAGCACCCACATACATATGGTTACATTGTGGAGTAAAACACAAGCATAGCCTTACCCTTTGTCAGACATAAAGTGCAAGTTGACACTGAGAGGTTATTGGGTACTTCCTTCTAACCAATGTGTGGGGGAGTGTCTCTTGGTCAGGTGCCCAATGGTTTTCAGCAAAGGAGAGAAAGTTCAGTTGAAATTGGACCTCTACCAATGTTAGGTCTGGATCTCTTTTGGATTCTGGAGAGTAGTTCCAAGCAAATACTATCTTAAAGGAGCTATTTGCTGTTAATATGATTGGCTCTCTTTGAGGATTACAGGGTATCCCAAAGGAGTGAATAATTCTACATGAGAAAAAGAAAATACTAAGTTGCTGAGATGAGTAAGCTGGCTCATTGTCAGTCTTGTATACTCAAGGCACTCCCATTAACATAATTGTTGTTTTTATGGCCTTTATATGATGAGAGGCCTTTTGACCCTCCATGGCCACTATGTATATGAACGCTAAGCAAGTACTTTACAGAACATGTACATACCTAATATTATCAAACGTTGGGTAATGGAGAGACATACGTTTGACAAATTGCTTTGTGGAATAGACATCTAGGGTTAAGTCTTGATTTGCCAAGGGGCTCCAATGGTGCAAGAGGTGTGCAAGTTATACAGGACCTTGTAAGAAGTTAAGATTTTGACATATATCCATTTATCTGTGAGTGCATATCATGTGTGGTCTTTTATGATTGGGTTACCTCACTTAGGATGATATCCTCCAGATCCATCCGTATATCTAAGAATTTCATAATTTTTTTAATAGCTGCATAGTACTCCATTGTATTAATGTATCACATTTTCTGTGTCCATTCATCTGTTGAGGGACATCTGGGTCCTTTTCAGCTTCTGGGTTTTATAAATAAGGCTGCTATGAACATAGTAGAGCAGAGTCCCTTTTACAAGTTGGGGCATCTTCTGGGTATATGCCCAGGAGTATTATTGATGGATCTTCCAATAGTACTATGTCCAATTTTCTGAGGAACTACCATACTGATTTCCAGAGTGGATGTTTCACCTTGCAATCCTAACTGTAATGGGGGAGTATTCCTCTTTCTCCACATTCTTGCCAGCATCTGCTATCACTTAAGTTTTTATCTTAGTCATTCTGACTGGTGGAATATCAGGACTATTTTAGTTTTTATTTCCCTGATGATTAAAGATGCTGATCATTTTTAGGTACTTCTAAGCCACTTGGTATTCCTCAGTGAAGGATACATAGTTTAGTTTTTTACCTCAATTAGCCTAGAATCTCAGAATACCTAAGATACAATTTGCAAAACACATGAAACGCAAGAAGAAACACCCAAGTGTGGATACTTCAATCCTTCTTATAAGGGGGAACAAAGTGCCCGTGGAAGATGGTATAGAGACAAATTTTGGAGCAGAGACTGAAGAAATAACCACCAAGAGAGATCCCCACTGTGGGATCCATCCAAATTTTTGATAGGAGCCTGATAAAGTTGTTTCCTGAGAGACTTTGCCACTGCCTGACAAATATGAGTGGATGCTCACAGTCATCCATTGGACTTAGCACTGGGTCCCCAATGAAGGAGCTAGAGAAAGGACCCAAGGAGCTGAAGGGGTTTGCAGCCCCATAGGATAACAACAATATCAGGAAAACAGTAACCAGGAGTTCCATGGGACTAAACCACCAAAAAAAAAAAAAAAAAAAAAAACCCACATGGTGAGACTCATTGCTCTAGCTGCATATGTAGCAGAGGATGGCCTAGTTGGTCATAAATGTGAGGAGAGGCCCTTGGTCCTCTGAATGTTCTATGTCTCATTGTAGGCTCAGACTGTCCTGGAACTCACTTTGTAGAACAGGTTCGCTTCGAACTCAGAAATCAGCCTGCCTCTGCCTCAAAAGTGCTGGGATTAAAGGCTTGGGCCACTACACCCTGCTTACTAAAAGTCTTTTTTTTTTCATAAAGTCTTCTCTTGTGTCAGTTAGTTGAATGCCATTCACCATTTTCCCTTCTGTCTGTATAAGTAATACCCAGAAACTGGAAACAACCTAATTTTCCCTCAGATGAAGAATGGATAAAAGGTGTTGAAGTCTCCAATTATTGTGTTAGTTTCAGAGTATGATTATAGCTGTAGTAATAATTCCTGTACATAGTAGGAATAACTTTATGAACCAACCAGCAACCCCATGCCTTCCAGGGACTAAACCACAAACCTAAGAGTACACATGGATAGACCCTTAGCTTCAACTACATATGAAGCAAAAGATGGCCTGGTTGGATATCAATGGGAGGAGAGGCCCTGGTTCCTGAGAAGGCTTAATGCCCCAGGGTAAGGGAATATCCGGACAGGGAAGCAGCAGTGTGTGGGTTGGTGATCATGGGGAGGGGGAATGGGATGGGGGGATTCAGAGGGGAAACTAGGAAAAAGGATAATATTTGAAATATATATAATGAAAGTATCATATAAGACTTAAATACCATAAATAAATGAATGAATGTATAAAGTAAACAACAACAACAAAAAGGTGGATACCCTTTCATTTGGGGCAAAGATGTACTAAATTGAGATTTCATCTTCATTTATTTTCTTTTTGATGAATATGAAGTGTCCATATGCACCTTTTTTGATAATCTTTGGTGGAAGGTCTATTTTACTGATATTGGAATGGCTACCCCAGCTTTTTTCTTGGGACCATTTGCATGTAAAACTTTCTTCCAACCTTTTACTCTAAGATAGTGTTTGTCTTTTTCACCATGGTGTGTTTCCTGTATGCAGCAAAATACTGTGTCCTAATTTTACAGCCTTTTACTCTGATGTAGAGCTTTTTTCATACCGAGTTGTATTTACTGTATGCAGTGAAATGCTGGGTCTTTTTATGTATCCACTCTGTTAGCCTGTGTCTTTTTATTAAGAAATTGAGTTATTGATATTAGAGATAATTGGATGTAGTTACACTTCATTGGGGGGTTCATACCAGTGTCCTCTGTAGTGCTGGATAAATATAAAGATATTCTTTAAATTTTACTTTATCATAGAATATCTTTTTTTTCTCCATTTATGGAGGTTGAGAGATTTTCTGGGTATATTAGCCTGGGTTTACCTTTATGTTATCTTTGGGTCTGCTTGACACCTATACTGGATCATCTGGCTTAGAGTCTCTGTGGAGAAATCTGTTGTTATCTGATAGGTCTGACTTCTTGCTTTACTTGGCGTTTTCTATCACATATTTTAGTAATTTATCTTTATTCTAAGCATTAATTGTTTTGGTTATTATGTGACAGGAAAACTGTTTTCCGGGTTCCAAGTTCTTGGTGTTCTGTAGGCTTCTTTTTGTGTTCATGGTTCCTGCAGCAATCATTTTAGACACATGGTCTGAGTGTGGGAAAGGAAATCACAAGGAATGTTGAGCTCCTCAGTATGGCAGGTGGGTCCAGAGTAAGCTGAAATCTGTGAGTGTTTAACCTGGTATAAGAATTTAGACAGGAGTCTCACATGTGTGATTGTGGACTTCCTGAGAGACAGGCAGGCTATTATGACCTCAGACATCTTCTTTCCAACTCTTCTTCATTAAGAGGAACCATTTTAATCTATTAGTGTTCTGTTCAGGAAATTTTCCCAGTGCCCATGTGCTTGAGTCTCTTTACTTTATTTTCTATTAGTTTCAGTGTAACTGGCTTTATATGGAGGTGCTTAACTCACTTGAACCTGCACTTTGTACAAGGAGATAGGGATCAACCTATTTTGATCTATCATTCTTGTAAGTGCTGACTATCAACTGAACCAGCAACATTTGTTGAAAATCTGTCTTTTATTCACTGGATAATTTTAGTACTCTTGTCAATGATCAAGTGACAGTATTTGTGTAAGTTCATTTCTGTGTCTTCTACTCTATTCCGTTGATCTACATGCCTGTTGCTATACAGTACCATGCATTTTTTTTTATCATGATTGTTCTGTACTAGAGCTTGAGGTCAGGGATGGTGATTCTGCAAAAATTCTTATAATCTTTGCAAAAATTTTCAGTATCCTGATATTTTTGTTATTCCAGATTAACTTGAAAATTTCTCTTTCTAACTCCATGAAGAATTGAATTAGGAATTTTTATGGGGATTGCATTGAATCTGTAGCTTGCTTTCAGTAAAATGGCCATTTTTACTGTATTAATGCTGCCAAAATATGAGCATGTAAAAACGTTCTATCTTCTGAGATTTTCTTCAATTTTTTCTTAAGACATTTGAAGGTTTTGTCATACATATATTTTACTTGGTTTTTAGAGTCAAACCATCACATTTTGTATTATAGTGACTTTTGTGAAGGCTGTTGTTTCCCTATTTCTTTCTCAGCCTGTTTATTCTTTGAGTATAGCACAAAATGGCAACCAAATACTTGGAAAATATTTTTACTAATCCTTCATCCCATAGAGGGCAAATTTCCAATATATACAAAGACTCAAGAACTTATACTCCAGAGAACCAAATAACCCTATTAACAATGGAGTACATACAGATATGGCCGTCTCTTGTGAGACTATGCCTGGGCCTGGCAAACACATAAGTGGATGCTCACAGTCAGCTATTGGATGGATCACAGGGCCCCCAATGGAGGAGCTAGGGAAAGTACTCAAGGAGCTGAAGGGATCTGCAATCCTATAGGTGGAACAACAATATGAACTAACCAATACCGCACCCCCCCCCCGGAGCTCTTGTCTCTTGCTGCATATGAATCAGAAGATGGCCTAGAACTCCAGGGCCAAGAAGTGGGAGTGGGTGGGTAGGGGAGCGGGTGGGGGAGCGTGGGGGGGACTTTTGGGATAGCATTGGAAATGTAATTGAAATAAATATCCAATAAAATAAATATGGAAAAAAGTGGAGTACATAGCTAAAGAAATAGCTGACAACTGAAGAATACTGAATAGCTGAGAAGGAAAAGTTCAACATTTTTAGTCGTCAGGGAAATGTAAATCCAAACAGTGCTGAGATTCTAGTTCACATTCTAGTCATAATGGCTAACATCAAAAATTCAGGTAACAGCAGTTGCTGGTGAGAATGTCGAGAAAGAGGGACACTCCTCCATTTTCAGTGGGATTACATGCTAATCCAACCATTGTAGAAAGCAATTTGGCAGTTCCTCAGAAAATTGGATATTGTACTACCAAAGGACCTAGCTATGCCACACTTGGATATACACCCAGAATGTGTGTCAATATGTAATAAGGACACATGCTCCACTATGTTCATAGTCACCTTATCTATAATAACCAAAAGCTGGAAAGAATCCAGATGTTTCTCAACAGAGAAATGGATAAAGAAAATATTTTAACTTTAGTCAATTGGGTACAACTTAGCTATTTGTAACAATGAAATCATGAAAATGTTAAGCAAATGGACAGAACAAAAAATATCACCCTGAGTGACATAATCCAATCACGAAAGAACATACATGGTATGCACTCACTGATAAGTGGATATTATCCCAGAAGCTAGGATTACCAAAGATATAATGCACAGACCACATGAAGCTCAAGAAAAGCAAGACCAAAGTGTAGATACGTGCCAACCCGTGCTTTCTGATAGTCAGGGGCCTAATATAGATTTCTTAGAGTCTCTGCTAGTGCCTGACAAATATAGAGGTGGATGCTCCCAATCAACCATTGGACTGAGCATTGGGTCCCCAATGGATTAGATAGAGAAAGGATCAAAGGAGCCAAAGGATATTAAAGCCAGACAGAATGAACTCTATGTCCCTACCAGAAACCTCAGAGCTCCCAAGGACAAAAGTACTAACAAAAGGGTACACATGGAGGGGACAATGGCTCCAGTTGTATATGTAGCAGGGCATGGCCTTGTCAAACATCATTTGGAAGAGAGGTCATTGTTCCTATGAAGGCTCAATGCCCCAGTTTAGGGAAGTGCAAGGACAGAGAAGGAGTGGGTATGATGGTTAGTAGGGGGTAGGAGGAGTGGATGGGGGGAGTTGGAGAGGAAACTAGGAAACGATTTTAAATGTAAGAAGATTTAATTTCAAAAATAGGCAAGAGAGAGAGAGAGAGAGAGAGAGAGAGAGAGAGAGAGAGAGAGAGAGAGAGAGAGAGAATTCTAAAGTATTATTTTTCTGAGAAGGACACTCATCTTTTAGTGATTCCTTTACAAGAAGGGGCTTATTGAGTCGACTGAGTATCAGGAACTTCCTGAACTTTTCTTTTCTTTTCTTTTCTTTTCTTTTCTTTTCTTTTCTTTTCTTTTCTTTTCTTTTCTTTTCTTTTCTTTTCTTTTCTTTTCTTTTCTTTTCTTCCTTCCTTCCTTCCTTCCTTCCTTCCTTCCTTCCTTTCTTTCTTTCTTTCTTTCTTTCTTTCTTTCTTTCTTTCTTTCTTTCTTTCTTTCTTTCTTTCTATTTTTATATAACTTCCTGTCTAAGTAGCTTCCAGGTCATCAGAATGATTTTGTGTTCATGTTTTTGTTTTTGTTTTTAATTAGATGTTTTCTTCTTCAAGTAGTACTCCGTTGTTTTTAATTAGATGTTTTTCTTCTTCAAGTAGTACTCCGTTTTTGTTTTTAATTAGATGTTTTCTTCTTCAAGTAGTACTCCGTTGTTTTTAATTAGATGTTTTTCTTCTTCAAGTAGTACTCCGTTGTGTAAATGTAGCACATTTTCTGTATTCATTCCTTTGTTAAGGGACATCAGGGTTCTTTCCAGCTTCTGGCTGTTATAAATAAAGCTGCTGTGTACATAGTGAAGATTGTGTCTTTATTATAAGATGGAACAACTTCTGGGTATATTCCCAGGAGAGGTATTGCTGGATATTCCAGTAGTACTATTTCCAATTTTCTGAGGAACTGCCAGACTGATTTCCAGAGTAGTTGTACCAGCTTGCAACCCCACCAACAATAAATGATTCTTCCTCTTTCTCCACATCCTTGCCAGCACCTGCTGTCACCTGAATTTTTGATCATGGCCATTTTGAATGGTTTGAGGTGGAATCTCAAGGATGTTTTGATTAGCATTTCCCTGATGATTAAGGATGTTGTATATTTTTCTTTTTCAGGTGCTTCTCAGCCATTCAGTATTCCTCAGTTGAGAATTCATTTTTTAGCTCTATACCCCATTTGTTAATAGGGTTATTTAAATTTCTGGAGTCAGCTTATTGAGTTCTTTATATATATTTGGTATTAGTCCCCTACTAGACTTAGGATTGGTAAAGATTCTTTCCCAATCTGTTGGTGGCATTTTTGTTTTATTGACAGTGTCTTTTGCTTTACAGAAGCTTTGCAATTCTATGAGGTCCCATTTGTTGATTCTTGATCTTACAGAACAAGCAATTGCTGTTTTGGTCAGGAATGTTTATCCTGAGTACATATAGTCAAGACTTTTCCCCACTTTCTCCTTTACAAGTTTCAGTGTCTCAGGTTTTATATTGAGTTCCTTGATCCACTTAGACTTGAGCTTTGTACAAGGACATAAGAATGGATCAATTTGCATTCTTCTACATGATAAATGTCAGGTAAGCCAGGACAATTTGGTGAAAATGTTTTCTTTTTTTAACTGGATGATTTTAGATCCTTTGTCAAAGATCAAGTGAGCATAGGTGTGTGGATTCATTTCTGGGTCTTCAATTATATTCCATTGATCTACCTGTCTGTCACTGTACCAGTACCATGCAGTTTTTATCACAATTGCTCTGTATTACAGCTTTGGGTCATGCAAAGGGATTCCACCAGAGGTTCTTTTATTGTTGAGAATACCTTTTGTTATTCTAGGTTCTTTGTTATTCCAGTTGAATTTGGAAATTGCCCTTTCTAACTTGGTGAAGAATTGAATTAGAATTTTGATGGAGATTGCTTCGAATTTGTAGATTGGTTTCAGGAAGATAGCCATTTTTACTATATTAATCCTGCCAATCCATGTGCATAGGAGATCTTTCCATCTTCTGAGATTCTCCACGATTTATTTCTTCAGTCTTGAAGTTCTTAACATACAGATCATTCACTACCTTAGTCAGAGTCACACCAATGAATTTTATATTATTTGTGATTATTGTAAAGGGTGTTGTTTCCCTAATTTGTTTTTCATTTTGTTTATCCTTTGTGAAGAGAAAGACGACTGATTTTATTTTATATACAGCTACATTGCTGAAGTTGATTATTAGGTATAAGAGTTTTCTGGTGGAATTTTTAGGGTCACTTATACATAAAATCATATCATCTGCAAATAGTGATATTTTGACTTTTTCCTTTTCAATTTATATCCATTTAATCTCCTTTTGTTGTCTAATTGCTCTGGCTAGGATTTCCAATACGATATTGAATAGGTAGGGAGAAGTGGGCAGCATTGTCTTTTCCCTGATTTTAGTGGGATTGCTTCAAGTTTCTATCCATTTAGTTTGATGTTGGCTACTGGTTTTCTGTATATTGATTTTATTATGTTTAAGTATGGTCCTTGAATTCCTGATATTTCCTAGACTTTTATCATGAATGAATGTAGGATTTTGTAAAATGATTTCTCAGCATCTGAGAAGATGATCATGTGGTTTTTGTCTCTGAGGTTTTTTTTTTTTTATATATATAGTGGTTTACATTGATGGTTTTCCATATATTAAAATGTCCCTGCATCTCTGGGATGAAGCCTACTTGATCATGATAAATGATCATTTTGATGTGTTCTTTGATTCAGTTTGTGAGAATTATATTGAACATTTTTGCATTGATATTCTTAAGGGAAACTGTTTTGAAATTCTCTTTCTTAGTTGGGTCCTTATGTGGTTTAGGTGTCAAGTAATTGTGGCTTCATAGAATGAATTGGGTTGAGTAACTTCTATTTCTATTTTGTTAAGTAGTTTGAGGAGAATTGAAATTAGGTCTTCTTTGAAGGTCTGAAAGAACTCTGCACTAATTTCAGTTTGTCCTCGGCTTTTTGTCGTTGGGAGACTATTAATGACTGCTTTTATATCTTTACCAGTTATGGGACTGTTTAGATTGTTAAACTGATTTTGATTTAACTGTGGTCTGGTATCTGTCTAAAAAATTGTCCATTTCATCCATGTTTTCCATTTGTTGAGTATAGCCATTTGTAGTAGGATCAGATGATCTTTTGAATTTCTTCAGGTTCTGTTATTATGTCTACTTTTTTCATTTCTGATTTGGTTAATTAGGATACTGCCCTTGGCCTTTTAGTTAGACTGTCTAAAGGTTTACCAATCTTGTTGATTTTCTCAAAAAACAACTTGCGGTCTGGTTGATTCTTTGTATAGTTCTTTTTGTTTTCATTTGGTTGGCTTCAGTTCTCAATTTGATTATTTTGTGTTGTCTACTCCTCTTGGGTGAATTTGGTTTCTTTTGTTCTAGAGCTTTCAGGTGTTTTGTCAAGCTGCAACTGTATGCTCTCTCTAGTTTCTTTTTGGCAGCACAGAGAGCTAAGTATTTTCCTCTTATGACTGCCTTCATTGTGTACCATAAATTTGGGTATACTGTGGCTTCACTTTCATTAGACTCTAAAAGTCTTTAGTTTCTTCCTTTATTTCATTCTTGACCAAATTATCCTTGAGTAGAGTGTTGTTCACCTTCCACACTTATGTGGGCTTTCTATTATTACTTTGTTCTAGTAGATAAGCCTAAATGTGTGGTGATCTGATAGGATTCTTGGGATTATTTCAAACATCATGTATCTGTTGAGCCCTGTTTCATGATTATCACCAATGATTAGATCGTGAGGCTGGAAATCACATGTATACGTGAATACACACATATTTAAAGAAGAGTTTCACAATCTTATCACATCAACTGAGAAATGCCACAGAATTAGTTTACTTAACCTCAGGTTTTTGGTCTAGGTTACAGCATCTGACTTCAACTCCCTCTGGTTAAGTGCATATTTTATCCAATTGGAAGAGAGTTGGTATTATCCTTGATGTCTGAGCCACCATTGCACAAGAAGGAAAGGCATTCCTCTTATGGAGGTACTTTAGTTTAACATGCACTCTCAAAAGTCAAGCTGTAATGATGGTGAATTTTCATCAAGAGCCTTCATGTCCCTTTCTTGACAATTTAAATATAAAGCAGCATAATAGAAAAGTTCAATCTAGAGCCAGGTTAATTTCTTCATATCCTCAGTCTAAGTCTATAAGTGTATTACTGTTATCCATGGATTTTTAACATCTAGTCCTGGCAGAAAAACAAAACTAGCTATTAAAATTTGTGTTTTTTTAGGTAATTCCCTCCCTGGCAAACAATTCAGAGAAAGCTAATATACTCGAAGCACAGATATTTTTAGTTCATAATTTTACAGTCTTCATTAATATCCCTTTACTACCATATAGCATACCTTTTAAGGTTGGTTTTATTCTTGAAACGAGCACCAATATTCTTACAAGTTATTTGGAAGTATGATTATACTTTGTTGTCTTCCAAAGTGTTTCCCAATTTCATATCACTAAGTGGTCAAAATTTTGTCATTTAGAGTGAAGCCATTTTCCAGCAGATAGGCAGGACAAAGCAACATCCCAAACAAAAACTAGGTTAACAAAAGCAACTTTCATTTATCATTGTGAAAATCTAGTGTACTCAATTTTCAGCAAAGGTCTCCTATTCCCAGAAATTACAGTTAAAAAGATAATGAATTTGAACAATCCCTATCAATTTCTTTCCAGCAAAGATAAAGTTTTGTTACAAACCATTGATAGGCAGTACTAACTTAACTAGTTCTCTCTAATCTTCAGAATTTCGCCCAGAGAAATTAAATTTAATGTAATCTTCAATATCTTACATAGAGCCTTTCTACATATGACCACCCCAATTAATTCAGGAAGCCTCAATGAATAAGCTCAGACCCAGTGAGTAACAATGATCAATATGGACATGATATATCCTGCTGTACTTGCTTATTGCCTGGGTCAGAGTGGCACTGGGATAACTCTCTTCTTGAATCTATTGACACTCTTTTCACTAAAGAGTGGCTGGACAAAATATCTATACTGTTATTATAACCTTTATTTGGAAGAAAATATAACCTTTTTAAACTGGGCAGGGAGTCAATTACTCAACTCCTGAAGGGACTTTATTACATTTACCTTAGGTGTCCTATTATGGATATCAAATGGGAATTATTTTCCAGGAATTGAAAAATGTTCCTTAGAAGTCTCTTAGTAAAAAATTAGACATTTGAAATCATTCATCTCCTGAGATACTCCAGGTTGACACAAATCTTCCCTCATTAGATTTCCAGTAACTGAAACAGACATATTCCTCCACTTTCTATGATCACATAAATCAACCAGTGTATTTCATACATTTCAGAGATCTTGATGCATGAAAGGGCTTAGAAAATCCACTATAATTACATACTTGTCTCATGGTCCCTGCTGTATTATCCATTTATTTAACACTTTTGTGAACATAGTTTAACATTGAGCAGTGAACTGTGCTTCAAACCTGAAATTCCTGATTCATTGTACCCTGAGTGGCATCTGTACTTCCTAAATCGTTTTTCAGCAACTACTGAAGAATATAACTTATTATTAGCACTTCATGCTACCACTTCATCAGGGAAGAAATAAGAGAAAAATTTAAATATTTTCTAGAATGAAAATGAAGGCACAGCATCCCTGAAATTATGGGACACAATGAAAGCATTTGTAAGAGAAAAATTCAAAACACTAAGTCCCTTTATAAATAAATTGAAGAGATCCTAATATAGCCACTTCACAGCTGTTCTGAAAGATCGAGAAACATAAGATGCAACATACCCAAGAAGTTAAGAGGACAGGAAATCAATTTAATGGCTAAAATCAGCCAATTAGAACCAAAGAGAAAAATACAAAGAATCAACAAAACTAAGAGTCGTTTTTTTTTCTTCATTTTTTTGTTTGTTTTTGGGTTTTTTTTCTTTTTGTTTTGTTTTGTTTTTGAGAAAATAAACCCTTAGATACTCTAAATAAAGGGCATAAATAAAGTTTCAATTTTAACAACTGAAACAAAAGGAATTAAACAAGTCATCATACATTACTAAAAATGACTATAATCAACATAACTGGAAAATGTAGTTGAAATTGATGATTTTCTAGACAGATATCCTGTACTAGCATACTTATATTAGGAACAGGCAAAATATTGAAACAGTCCCATAAACATTAAGGAATTAGTAGTATCAATTAAAAACTGCCTAAGCAAATATTGCACAAGGCCAGATGATTTCAGTGCAGAGTTCTATCTGACCTTCAAAGATGAACTAATACCAGTGCTCCTCACATTATTCCATGAAAAAGAAAAAGAAACAGAAGGTACACAACTTCATTTTCTGAGGCCACAGTTACTCTGATAACTAAACAATACAAAGACCCAAGAAAGAAAGAAAACTTCATACTGGTTTTGTTTACGAATTTCTATGCAAAAATACTCAATAAAATTCTCACAAAACAAATTAAGAAATAAAAATAATCACTTACAATTATCAAGTAGGCCTATTCCCATTGATTCGGTGATTATCCAATATAAGAAAATGTATCAACATAACACTCTATGTAGACCATCTAAAAGAAAAAATTCATATGATCATCTGATTAGATTCTGAAATAGACTTTGGCTACATCTAACTCCCCTTCATGATAAATGTTTGGAGTGATTAGGAATTCAAGGAATATTAAAAGTAATATATACAAAACCAACATCCAAAATCAAATTAAATGGGAAGAAAAGAATAGCAATCTCACTAAAGTTAGGAACAAGACAAAGTTGTTCACACTTTTGTATCTATTCATTATATTATTCTAAGTTCTAGCTAAAGAAATTAGAAAACAAAAAGATATATGAGTTATAAATTGAGAAGGAAGAAATCAAGGTATCACTATATACACATGATATAATAGTATACACAAACAAACTCAAAAATTTCACCAATGAAACATCTATATCTGGGAAACAACCTCAACAAAGTGGCAGATGATAATGTTAACTCAAACAAATAACCAGCCTTCCTTTACTCAAATGGCAATCAAGCCGAAAAAGTGATTACTGAAACAACCAACCTTTAGAATAACCAAAATATCATGCTGTAATTCTTACTCAGAAGGTAAATGATCAGTATGAGAACTTCAAATTCTTGATGAAAGAAATTGAAGACCTTAGAAAATGGAAAGATCTACCATGATATAGGATTGGTATGATTACATAGTAAAAGTTGTCATCTTGCCAAAAGCAATCTTTAGATTCAATGGAATCCCCATCAAAATTTCACTGCAAATCTTCAAAGATATGGAAAGAGCAATTGTCAACTTCATTTGGACAAACAAAAAAAAAATACATGATTGGCGAAAAATTCTCTAGCTGTACTAAAAAAGCAAAAATAATAAAGATCATAATGTATTAGTACAGTGACAGACAGTTCAATCTATTGAATAGAATGGATAACCCAGAAATAAACCTACTCATCTATAGACACTGAACTTTGACAAAGAGGCCAAAAACATAGAGTGGAAGAAAAGAAAGCATTTCCAAAAAATGTTGCTGGACTCCTTGATGGTCTGTATGTAGAAGAATGAGAAAAGATCCCTCTTTATCTGCTTGCTCAAAGCTCAAATCCAATGGATCTAGGACCTCAACATAAAACCTGTTATAATTAATCTATTAAAGAGAAAGAGGAAAGCGCCTCAACTCATTGTCACAAGGGTAAATTTAAATTTTCCAAGCAGACTGTCAATGGCTTAGGCCCTAAGATCAACAATTGTAAAATGGGACCTCATGAGACTGAAAAAATTCTGTAAGGCAAAAGACCCAGTCAATAGAACAAATTAGAAACCTGCAGACTGGTAAAATAAAATCCTATAACCCTACAACTGGTAGAGGGCTAATATCAAAAATATATAAGGAACTCAATAAGTTGACGTCCAAATAAAAAAAATATTAATCTAAAAAAAAAATGGAGTTCAGAGCTAAGCAGAGAATTCACAATAGAAGAATTGAATGGAAGAGAACCACCTAATGAAGGTCAAATTCCTTAGTCATTAGTGAAATTCAAATCAAAACTACCCTGTGATTCCACTCCACATCAGTAAGAATGGCTAAGATAAAAACTTCAAGCTACAGCATATGCTGCCAAAGATGTGGAGAAAGAGTAATGCTCATTGACTGCTGCTGGCATTATATACTGGTACAACCACACTGAAATTGATTTGCCATTTCCTCAGAAAGTTGGAAATATTTCTACTTGAAGACCCAGCTATAACACTCCTGGACACATACCCAAAGATAATCCACCATACCCCAAGACATGTGTTCCACTTTATTCATAGTAGCCTTATTTGTAATAGCTAAAATCTGGAAAAAAGCTCAGATGTAAATCAACTGAAGAAGATATAGAAAATATGGTTCACTTACACAATGGAATAGTATTCAGCTATTAAAAATGAGGACATCCTGAATCTTCCACGCAAATGGATAGAACTAGAAGGTATCATCCTGTGGGAGGTAACCAAGACCCAAAATGCCACCAGTGGTCAGTATTTACCCATAAGTGTATCTTGGTCAGAAAGTACAGACTACCCTTGTGCAACTCACAGATTGCATTAAGTTTAACAATAATGAATGCCCAAGTAAGGATGTTTCAATCCCACTTAGAAATAGAAATTAAATAATCATGACTTGCAGAGAGAGAGAGAGACCAGGATATTAGAAGGGAGTGGGGGTGGGGTGGGCGGTGGAAAGGTAAACATGATTATGTATGGGACTTTGTGGCCAGGAGAGAGACACAGAGTCAGAGGTCTTGGAGAAGGAATGAAAATGTGTATCCTCATTGGAGTCTCTCATGTCCCAATTGGGTTAACTTAGCCAAAATGCCTAACAACTGGGAGTAGGAACTAGAAGAACTACCTCCAGTAGATAGAGAGAGCCTTAAGTTCAGAGACAATTTTACTAACCCACAGTCAACACTTCTGACCCAGAAATATTCTGTCCCTGCCTGTCTAAATAACTGCAGGGACAATAATGGAGAAAAGAATGAAGACAAGAGCCTAGTTCAGTTGCCCTCTGAGAGGCTTTACCAGAATCTGACTGAAACCAATGCACATCCTTACACCCAATTATTGTATTGAAATCCAGCATCTTATGATTGAATGGGGCAAAGTATTGAAGAAGCTGAATGTATGGGCAACACCATAAGAAGACCAGCAGACTCAATTAACCTGGATGCCAGGAAACTCTCAGAAACTGAGCCATCTATCAGGTAAGATACATGGACATGAACTATGTCCTTGGCACTTGAAGAGATGAGTACTGCCTCGTGTGGCCTCAGTGGCTAAATATGTGCCTAATCCTCAAAAGACTTGAGGCCCTAGGTAAGGTGTAGATCTCCTGGGCATGGGGAGCACCCTCTAGGAGGCAAGTGGAAGGGATTATAAGATAAGGAACTTTGGAAGGGATGACCTAATAGGGAAGAAAATGACTGAAATGTAAATAAATAAAATAATACGAGCCGGGTGTGGTGGTGCACGTCTTTAATCCCAGCACTCGGGAGGCAGAGGCAGGCGGATTTCTGAGTTCGAGGCCAGCCTGGTCTACAAAGTAAGTTCCAGGACAGCCAGGGCTATACAGAGAAACCCTGTCTCGAAAAACCAAAACCAAAAAAAAAAAAAAAAAAAAAAAAACCAAAAAAACAAAAAATAATACTAATTTTGAAAAAGCTGACAGTTTTTCTTAGAGAAAAGAATCCTTAGAATAAAAGAATCATGTAGGTCAACATTACCTGTAAAAACGGACTCCTGAGAACATGTAAGCTGCCTAAAAGAATGAGAAAAATACAAAGCATCCTGGAAGAAGTTTTGAACCTTTTGAGTGTCCTGAACGTTGTGGCATATATTCTACCTTCCCAATTATGTGTGGTTTTTACCTATAATGTTAGGTACTTTAGTGAGTTATTCATATTTGTTCTTATAAGTAAACCCTTAACCAGATTCTGGTATAAAATCTAATAACATTTATGTCTCACCAAATTGCACTTTGGCTTGAGTGCATGCATATGTTTATGTGTGTGTGTGTGTGTGTGTGTATGTTTCTCTTTGTGTGTGTGTGTGTGTTTCTCTTTGTGTGTGTGTGTGTGTGTGCGTGTATATTTATGTGTGCATGCAAGGCGGCATGAATGTGTGTTCTGTATCTGGGTTAAGAGTTATGTATGTTACATTTAGTCAAGAAGTGTTCTTTAATACAACAAAATTCAAGACAATATGTAAACATTTTGAAATTTTAAACCCCTATCACAATCTTAACATAATCATTTCTATTTTGTAATGTATCAGAAATATACAGAGAGATCTTTCTTATAATATTCAATATAGAAATACATTTCCTACCTAATTTTTGGAAATTATTATTACCAAGACTGAAATTTCACTACTAAATTTTTTTGTTATAATGTCTTTATGGAAACCAGTGATTTACTTTAAATGCACAGGCATTTAGTATTATGAATGTAGAAGAGATTTTCACTAGCTAAGTTAAATGTATATTATTCAGATCTACAGTCATGGAACAATCCTTGGCCACCATGTATTTGTCTCATGAGAATGACACAATAATCATATAGAGCATTTGAGGACTAGACAGCTGTAAAGTGTATTGCTTTTCCAGTTACACTATAGCTCTAAGTCTTACACTTCATTTATAAATATAACTAAAATACTAATTATTTAAAATTTTTATTCTTTATTCAGGGTGCCTTTGCCCCATGTCAAACTTTACTCTTAGCTTTTAAGCACATTCAAGTAGCAGGATCTATCCTTTCTCTTCACATAAAATCAATCTAAGATATTCCATCTAAGAATTCCTATAAAAGATGAAAGATTTAGTGCAAAATTCATGAAAATTAATATTGGGAATTCAGCTTCAAATTATAGATGACATGTGAATAATAACCTAGTGAATAATTTAAATTATTTCAATCATTACATAAGTTAATAAATTATAAGTAATTATGAAATTTCACAATAATTTCATTGTAACATAATAATAATCATTCCTCCTTTCCTATATTGCTTCTACCACTTTTCAATACAAACTTCTCCCAAATTTTGGCTCTGGTTTTTGATAATTCACTATGTATAGTTAATGATGCTAGATTAAAAGGACTTAGGGCCATTTACTAGACAGGGTATATTCTAGCATAAACTATGTTCTCAAGAAATAATGAGTTTCCTTCAAAATACCCTCTCTACTTATTATAGTTTAAAGTATGTTGGATGAGACCTAAACAATGTCTACTGAATTTATGCCAGTGTTGTCAATTTTTGATATTTTAGAGATTTTGATTAGTAATTAGAATTTAAGAACAGAATTCTATTATAAAGATAGAATATCACAACACTATTCAAAGGAGGAATGAAGTATCCATTCATTGGTCTTCCCTCTTCTTGATTTTCATGTGTTTTGCAAATTGTATCTTGGGTGTTCTATGTTTCTGAACTAATATCCATCTATCAGTGAGTGCATATCTAATTACTTCCTTTGTTATTGGGTTACCTCACTAAGAATAATATCATCCAGATACATCCATTTGTCCAAGAATTTCATAAATTCATTGTTTTTAATAACTGAGTAGTACTCCATTGAGTAAACGAACCACATTTTCTGTATACATTCTTCTGTTGAGGGACAACTGGGTTCTTTCCAGCTACTGGCTATTATAAATAAGGCTGCTATGAACATAGTGGAGCATGTGTTCTTATTACCAGTTGGAACTTCTGGGTATATGCCCAAGAGTGGTATTGCTGGATTTTCTGATAGTCGTATGTCCAATTTTCTGAGGAACCTCCAGACTAACTTCTAGAGTGGTTGCACAAGCTTGCAATTCCACCAGCAGTGGAGAAGTGTTCCTCTTTCTTCACATTCTGGCCAGCATCTGCTGTCACTTGAATATTTGAACTTAGCCATTCTGACTGGTGTGAAGTGGAATCTCAAGGTTGTTTTGAATTTCATTTCCCTGATGATTAAGGATATTGAACATTTTTTCAGGTGCTTCTGAGCCATTCAGTATTTGTCAGTTGAGAATTCTTTGTTTAGCTCTGAACCCCATTTTTAAAGGGGTTAATTGAATTTCTGGAGTTCAGCTTTTTGAGCTCGTTGTATATATTGGATATTACTCCACTATCAGATTTAGGATTGGTAAAAATCCTTTCCCAGTCTGTTGGTGGCCTTTTTGTTTTACTGGCAGTGTCTTTTGCTTTATAGAAGCTTTGCAATTTTATGATTTCCCATTTGTAAATTCTTGATTTTACAGCACAAGCCAATGCTGTTCGGTTTAGTAATTTTCCCCTGTGTCCATATCTTCGAGGCTTTTCCCTACTTTCTCCTCTATTAATTTCAGTGTCTCTGGTCTTATGTGGAGGTCTTTGATCAACTTAGGCTTGAGCTTTGTACAAGGAGATAAGAATGTATCAATTTGCATTCATCTACATGATAACCACCAGTTCTGCCAGCACCATTTGTTGAAAATGCTGCCTTTTTTCTACTGGATGGTTTCAGCTCCCTAGTCAAAGATCAAGTGACCATAGGTGAGTGGATTCATTATAGGTGTCTCGTTTGAGGCTATGCCAGTGGTACAAATACAGAAGTGGATGCTCACAGTTATTGTAATATGGAACACAGGGTCCCCAATGGAGAAGCTAGAGAAAGCATCCAAGTAGCTGAAGGGGTCTGCAACCCTATAGGTGGAACAAAAATATGAACTAACCAGTACTCCCAGAGCTCATATCTCTAGCTGCATTTGTAGGAGAAGATGGGCTAGTTGGGCATCAGTGGGAAGAGAGGCCCCTTTGTATTGCAAACTTTATATGCCCCACTACAGGGGAATGTCAGTGCCAAGAAGCGGGAGTGGGTGGGTTGTGGAGCAGGGCTGAGGGAGGTTATAGGAAACTTTCAGGATAGCATTTGAAATGTATATAAATAAAGTATCTAATAAAAATAAATTAATTAAACAAAAGAATATCACAACACTTCTATGTGATTGGCCCTCCCTTAGTTTGTTTGCCTCCTATGCCAAGATGCTTTCCAAACCTTGGTCATGAAGCTGTTTTACTTAAGTTGGAGAAACCGATCTGTTCTTCTTTGTAATTTAAACAATTAAGCATTTCTTAACGATTGATATATGTTATATAAATAATTATCTATGACTAAGTTTTAGAGAAGTCTATGTCTTTAAATATAAAAAAATCAATACAAAGATATGCATTTAGAGAATGGCCACTTAGGAAAATATAAACAGATTTTTATGGACTTGTATATATCCTCATTTATGAGGCTTTCAGCAGAACTACAATATAAATCATGAAGTATCGTCATTATGAACAGTATTCAAATTGAAACAGAAAGCAGTGATACCATCATAATTTGTTATCATCCCACATCCTGGAATATCATGTTACACAGAAAATTTTTAATTGTTCTTTATAAAATTCTTTGCAGAAGTAGAAAAATATAAGAGGATTCCTTTTTAATTTCTACAAGTATGTACTATCAACATGGCAATATTTTTTTTCTAGAAAGTAACAATTACACAGAATTAATATTGGTAGGTAGATAACACATGAAATAATTTGAAAACCCAAGTGCCAATTTTCAGATACATGACAGTTTTATAGTAAAAACAAACTATAATAAGAGGTATAAAAGTATCTGATTACACAGTTTTGATTCAATAAACTGAGACCCAGGTGATTTGTTTGAATTTTATTATACAGCATATGTTCTACATTGTTTACCTGATAGCAACTTCATTTCAACATAATACTTGAGGAGTAGAAGCAGCTTTGTAAAAATGTAGATAATTTTGGTATACTATATTAGTGGTTAAATTTAACATATATTTTTAGTTTTTGCATGTGGTTTCCTGAACTTATGAAAAGAATTTGTCTGTGGTCTTAATAAAATAATATAACATTTTGGGGCAAAAATGCAAAGAAGCAGACCTGCACTTGAGGCCAAGATACAGAAAACTTCCACAGCAACCATAGTCTTTCCTTTGGTGCTATGGTAGACAGGAATGAAAGTGATCCAGACACTGCAGAACACCAGCATGCTGAAGGTCAAGAGCTTGGCTTCATTGAATGTATCAGGCAGATTCCTGGCCAAGAAAGCTACAGTGAAACTTGCTAGAGCTACAGAGCCCATATATCCAAGGACACAGTAGAAGGCAATCACTGAACCTTTGTTGCAAACAATGATGATGTGGCCATGTACCATGTGTACATCAGCATCAACAAATGGAGGAGCAGTTCCAAGCCAAATTCCACAAAGAATCAGCTGAATCATGGTGCATATGGGAATGATATATTTGGGTACCCCTGACACAAGCAGCCACCTCATTCTTCTTCCTGGAATGGTTATCTTGAATGCTAGTAGGACAGTAATTGTCTTAGCCAAGATAGTAGAGGTAGCCACAGTGAAAGCAATGGCAAATGTGGTCTGCTGCAGGATACAGATGACCATAGTGGGATGACCAATGTAAAGCAAGGAACAGATAAAACAAAATACTAGGGAGATGAGTAGTACATAGCTGAGAGTTTGGTTATTGGCTTTGACTATGGGAGTTTCTCTGTGTTTCAGGAACACGCAGAGTATACCAGATGTAAGGACAGAGAAGCATAGAGCAAAGCCAGCCAGAGACTTTCCCAAAGGGTCTTTATAATCTAAAATAGCCACAATTTTTTGGAGGCAGAGAGTATGGTCTTCATTTGCATATTGATCTTCTGGACACTTCACACACCGATCCATATCTAATATAGGAAGGAAAGTGTTATCAGAAATATTTATTATCATTAACAAGATATACTGAATTAATGCATTGGAAAAGTCTTAGATAAATTAGACTTGCATTTTGTGGTATACATTAATTTAAATGTGGAAGCTGCATAGCATTTGATACAAATTGTAATGCTTGTTATCTTTTTTTTTTTTTTTTTTTTTTGGTTTTTCGAGACAGGGTTTCTCTTTATAGCTCTGGCTGTCCTGGAGCTCACTTTGTAGACCAGGCTGGCCTCGAACTCAGAAATCCGCCTGCCTCTGCCTCCCGAGTGCTGGGATTAAAGGCCTGCGCCACCACGCCCGGCTTGTTATCTTTATGCAAGATTTGCTTAAAATTATCTTATATATTCAAAATATTTATAGCATTTTTCAAAAACTCATACCATCACATAATTTACATGTTTCTACAATCACATATCTTAGATTCATCATTCATAGAAACAAACTTCTGTAATTTAATTATGCTCTAAATTATGCAAAAATAACTAATAATGGGCCGTGTCCATACATCTTGCTGTTTAAATATCAGGAATTCTTTTACTCTGCATGCGGTCTCAGGTTGATTTTTGGACAAATAAATTATTTCAAATCCTTATTTTTGAAAATAATATATGGTCAACATGTTACTAATACATTTTAATCCCTAACTATACTTCCAATAATTAACCTTACACAGACAAATAAGTATAACGCTTAAGGTATGAAAGTGACAGCCACCACTAAAAATAATCGGAGTAAAATTAGAGTTTTGGAGCCTTGTCTAATGAATATATCTACAAAACTGATTTATTATTTAAAACTTAAATTTTCAAAAGAAGGAGATTTCAGATTGTAATACTTTTAGATTAACATTTGTTGTGAGTTTATATATTTTATTTTCTAAGATGATCACTAGCAAAACCCATAAATTCTCAACAAGAGAATCTTAAACATAAGCTGGGCGAGAACAAAACAATAAACATAATAAGGTAGAGTAGGGAAAGACTGCCAGGCAACAATGTTACATAGGGAACTAAAGATAACCAGGGAATGTTGAGATACTTTGCTAGAGTAGAGGATACCAACTAATTGTTCTTGAATAACAAAATAGTCTTCTTCCAAAACACACAAGTAATACTATACAAACTAATATATTGTACTTAGAAACATTTTATATACAGAAAATCTTTGTGTGCAACAGCAATTTAAAAAAAATCAAAGCCGGGCACGGTGGCGCACGCCTTTAATCCCAGCACTCGGGAGGCAGAGGCAGGGGGATTTCTGAGTTCGAGGCCAGCCTGGTCTCCAGAGTGAGTTCCAGGACAGCCAGAGCTATACAGAGAAACCCAGTCTCGAAAAACCAAAAAAAAAAAAAAATCAGTCACAAATTTGAAGGGTTGATTTTGTAGTAAGGACAGGGAAAAGTAAAATGATATTATTGTATTATAATCTTGGTAGTAAAAGTATCAAATTAAAGTACTGATAATATCAAAGAAGGAAGAGACAATATGAGAAATTTAACACCCACATTTTTAACATGTCTAAAAGGAAATATTCAGTTTCATGATTCAATTCATGAATTTTGGTAAAGCACATTTTGCTCCAGTTTTTATAATTTTTGTAAGTTTTGAGAGCCCAATGCTTCCATGTTTGTGGTATTGATTCAGAAATATCTACATAATATTCTATTTCTCAAAAAATCTTGACAGTTTATATGACACAGAGGCTTATAACATTTTTCTACTTGCATCATTTTAAATTTCACTATAATATATTCTGTTTTCTTGTAATTTTACCTGAATCAGATTTAGCAACATAAATAGTAGTAGTGCTTTTACAATACTGCCTCTGTACTGAATGATGTACATTGTTTCATTTTGTATTATCTCATTGATTGTACTGAACAAAGCTGTATTAAAATACTCCAAATTTGTATATTTTTGAAAATAATAAGGTACTATAATATACATATATATGTATTATATATTATATAATATGTATTATATAATATGTATAAGTATTATAATTATAGTTCCTGGTTATTTTATATAGAACACACACATACACACACACATATTCAAGGCTTTATAAATTATAAAAACAGGTACAATTCCCTGGTCAACAATAGGATATATTTACCAGAAGAACTGGTAGGCTGTCTGTAGACCTTAGCCACCTTTTTTGTTACCTCATACATAATTATTAGATCTCAATTATTATTGTAATAAAATGACTAGAGTATCATTATTTCAAAACAGTTCATTCCTCCTATGGATCTATCAGATCATCACCCTGGCCTTCCATTAACCAGCAATCAGCACTAACAAACTTTTCTGATGAACACACTAGTAGAGCAGGCAAAACTCAGCCAACCCACATTCTGAAAATATAGACATGAATCACAAGCCATGGAATAAAATCTCATACAACCAAGACAAAATGAGGAGTCAGCTGGTAGACCTATAATCAGCAAAAATTTAAATACCTAAATGGTAAAAACAAATAAAATCCTGGGCATTGTGCATCCTACCATGGGAGGTCCTGATCTTCCAACATAGCTAAATTACAACAAAAAGACCATAGAATTATGTATAAAATATGATGATTAGTATGGTCTTTGAAAAAATAAACATTAAAAAATCACTTGAAAAAATTTAGTCAACAGAAACAAAAACACCAATTTAAACAATATATTTCTGAAATCCAGACCTACAGAGGATAATAGAAGAAATAAAACATCAATTGTTGGTCTTTAATATCTCTGAACATTAGTGGACATAATTGCCCAAGAAAAAGACATAGACATAGGCTGCATATTTAAAAAGGACCAGAATTTTGCTTCATAAAGGAAACCCTCCTCAGTGACAAAGACAGATACTACTTCAAAGTAAAAGGCTGGAAAATATTTCCAGGAAAATGGCTGCAAGAAACAATCTGGAATAGCAATTCTAGTATCAAATAAAATAGATTTTCAATCAAAAGTTATCAAAATTTGTTCATTTCATCCAGGTTCTCCAGTTTTGTTGAGTATAGCCTTTTGTAGAAGGATCTGATGGTATTTTGAATTTCTTCAGGATCTGTTGTTATGTCTCCCTCTTCATTTCTGATTTTGTAAATTAGGATGTTTTCCCTGTGCCCTCTAGTGAGTCTGGCTAAGGGTTTTTCTATCTTGTTGATTTTCTCAAAGAACCAGCTTCTCATTTGGTTCATTCTTTGAATAGTTCTTGTTTCCACTTGGTTGATTTCGCCCCTGAGTTTGATTATTTCCTGCCATCTACTCCTCTTGGGTGAATTTGCTTCCTTTTATTTCTTGAGCTTTTAGGTGTGTTGTCAAGCTGCTAGTGTGTGCTCTCTCTAGTTTCTTTTTGGAGGCACTCAGAGCTATGAGTTTCCCTCTTAGAAATGCTTTCATAGTGTCCAATAAGTTTTGGTATGTTGTGGCTTCATTTTAATTAAACTCTAAAAAGTCTTTAATTTCTTTCTTTATTCCTTCCTTGACCAAGGTATCATTGAGAAGAGTGTTATTCATTTTCAACGTGAATGTTGGCTTTCCATTATGTATGTTGTTATTGAAGATCAGCCTTAGTCCATGGTGGTCTGATAGGATGCATGGGACATTTTCAATATTTTTGTATCTGTTGAGGCCTGTTTTGTGACAAATTTTATGGTCAGTTTTGGAGAAGGTCCCGTGAGGTGCTGAGAAGAAGGTATATCCTTTTGTTTTAGGATAAAATGTTCTGTAGATATCTGTTAAGTCCATTTGTTTCATAACTTCTGTTAGTTTCACTGTGTCCCTGTTTAGTTTCTGTTTCCACGATCTGTCCATTGATGAAAGTGGTATGTTGAAGTCTCCCACTGTTATTGTGTGAGGTGCAATGTCTGCTTTGAGCTTTATTAAAGTGTCTTTAATGAATGTGACTGCCCTTGCATTTGGTGCATAGATATTCAGAATTGAGAGTTCCTCTTGGAGGATTTTAGGTTTGATGTGTATGAAGTGTCTCTCCTTGTCTTTTTTGATAACTTTGTGTTGGAAGTCGATTTTATTCGATATTAGAATGGCTACTCCAGCTTGTTTCTTCAGAATATTTGCTTGGAAAATTGTTTTCCAGCCTTTCACTCTGAGGTAGTGTCTGTCTTTTTCCTTGAGATGGGTTTCCTGTAAGCAGCAGAATGTTGGGTCCTGTTTGTGTAGCCATTCTGTTAGTCTATGTCTTTTTATTGGGGAATTGAGTCCATTGATATTAAGAGATTTTAAGGAAAAGTAAATGTTGCTTCCTATTTTTTGTTGTTGTTAGAATTGACATTCTGTTCTTCTGGCTGTCTTCTTTTTGGTTTGTTGAGGGATTACTTTCTTGCTTTATCTAGGGAGTGATTTCCGTCCTTGTATTGGTTTTTTTTCTGTTATTATTCTTTGAAGGGTTGGATTTGTGGAAATATAATGTGTGAATTTGGTTTTGTCCTGGAAAACTTTGGTTTCTTCATCTATGGTAATTGAGAATTTGGCTGGATATAGTAGCCTGGGCTGGCATTTGTGTTCTCTTAGTGCCTGTATAATGTCTGTCCAGGATCTTCTGCCTTTCATAGTGTCTGGTGAAAAGTCTGGTGTAATTCTGATAGGCCTGCCTTTATATGTTACTTGACCTTTTTCCCTTACTGCTTTTAATATTCTATCTTTATTTAGTTCATTTGTTGTTCTTATTATTATGTGTTGGGAGGAATTTCTTTTCTGGTCCAGTCTATTTGGAGTTCTGTAGGCTTCTTGTATGTTCATGGGCATCTCTTTCTTTAGGTTTGGAAAGTTTTCTTCTATAATTTTGTTGAAGATATTTGCTGGCCCTTTAAGTTGAAAATCTTCATTCTCATCAACTCCTATTATCCATAGGTTTGGTCTTCTCATTGTTTCCTGTATTTCCTGGATGTTTTGAGTTAGGATCTTTTTGCATTTTGTATTTTCTTTGATTGTTGTGCCGATGTTCTTTATGGAATCTTCTGTACCTGAGATTCTCTCTTCCATCTCTTATATTCTGTTGCTGATTTCTTTCCAAGGTTTTCTATCTCCAGCGTTGCCTCACTTTTGGTTTCCTTTATAGTGTCTACTTCCCTTTTTAGGTCTTCGATGGTTTTATTCAATTCCATTACCTGTTTGGTCTTGTTTTCTTGCAATATTCTAAGGGAATTTTGAGCTTCCTCTTTAAGGTCTTCTACCTGTTTCACAGCGTTCTCCTGTATTTCTTTAAGTGGGTTATTATAGTCCTTCTTGATGTCCTACACCATCATCATGAGATATGCTTTTAAATCCAGGTTTAGTTTTTGGGTGTGTTGGGGTGCCCAGGACTCGGTGGGGTGGGAGTGTTGCATTCTGATAATGGTGAGTGGTCTTGGTTTCTGTTAGTAAGATTCTTACCTTTGCCTTTCACCATCTGGTAATTTCTGGAGTTAGTTGTTGTAGTTGTCTCTGGTTAGATCCTGTTCCTTGGGTGTTTTTGTTAGCCTCTATCAGCAGATCTGAAAGACTAGCTCTCTCCTGCATTTCATTGCTCAGAGTACTCTCTGCAGGTAGGTTCTCCTCTTGCAGGGAAGGTGCCCAGATATCTGGTGTTCGAGCCTGCTTCCTGGCAGAAGTTGTGATCCACTCACCAAGGTCTTAAGATCCCAAGGAAGGTCCTGTGTATACCTTGTGGGTGTCTGCAGACTCCACACCCAAGGTGTTGGCTGGACTGAAAGGGACTTTGTGCCCATGCTCAGGCCAAGTTTTCTGCTTCACTAACTAATGCAGTCTCAGGTCCTGCGCAATTGGATTGGAGCAGACGCTGTGTTCCACTGACCAGAGGTCTTATGATCCCGTTGATGGTGTTGTGGGTAGGTGGCAGGTGTCAGCCGACTCTGCGCCCTAGCTATCCCAGTGCTGGCCGGACTGGATACCAGGTACTAAAGTTAAAGCAGGATCAAGTTAATGATCTAAACAGTCCTGTATCCCCTAAAGAAATAGAGGAAGTCATTAATGGTCTCCCAACCAAAAAAAGCCCAGGACCAGATGGGTTCAGTGCAGAGTTCTATCAGACCTAATCCCAGTTCTGCACAAACTATTCCACAAAATAGAAGTAGAAGGTACTCTATCCAACTCATTCTATGAAGCCACAATTACTCTGATAAATAAACCACAGAAAGATCCAACAAAGATAGAGAACTTCAGACCAATTTCCCTTATGAATATCGATGAAAAATACTCAATAAAATTCTCGCTATCTGAACCCAAGAACACATCAAAACAATCATCCATCCTGACCAAGTAGGTTTTATTCCAGGGATGCAGGGATGGTTTAATATACAAAATTCCATCAATGTAATCCAGTATATAAACAATCTCAAAGACAAAAACCACATGATCATCTCGTTAGATGCTGAGAAAGCATTTGACAAAATCCAACACCCATTCATGATAAAAATCTTGGAAAGATCAAGAATTCAAGGCCCATACTAAAACATGACAAAAGCAATCTACAGCAAACCAGTAGCTAACATCAAAGTAAATGGTGAGAAGCTTGAAGCAATCCCACTAAAATCAGGGACTAGACAATCCTGCCCACTTTCTCCCTACCTATTCAACATTGTACTTGAAGTCCTAGCCGAGCAATTCAACAACAAAAGGAGATCAAGGGGATACAAATTTGAAAGGAAGAAGTCAAAATAACACTTTTTGCAGATGATATAATAGTATATATGAGTGACCCTAAAAATTCCACCAGAGAACTCCTAAACTTGATAAACAGTTTCATTGCAGTAGCTGGATATAAAATTAACTCAAACAAGTAAATGGCCTTTCTCTACACAAAGAATAAACAGGCTGAGAAAGAAATTAGGGAAACAACACCCTTCTCAATAGTCACAAATATTATAAAATACCTTGGTGTGACTCTAACTAAGGATGTGAAAGATCTGTATGATAAGAACTTCAAGTCTCTGAAGAAAGAAATTAAAGAAGATCCCAGAAGATGGAACGATCTCCCATGCTCATGGATTGGCAGGATCAATATAGTAAAAATGTCTATCTTGCCAAAAGCAATCTACAGATTCAATGCAATCCCCATCAAAATTGCAACTCAATTCTCCAAAGAAATAGAAAGAGCAATCTCCAAATTGATCTGGAATAACAAAAAACCTAGGATAGGAAAAACTCTTCTCAAGACTAAAACAACCTCTGGTGGAATTGCCATGCCTGACCTAAAGTTTTACTAGAGAGCAATTGTGATAAAAACGGCATGGTATTGGTATAACGACGGAAAAGTAGACCAATGGAATAGAATTGAAGACCCAGAGATGAACCCACTCACCTATGGTAACTTGATCTTCGACAAGGGAGCTAAAACCATCCAGTGGAAGAAAGACAGCATTTTCAACAAATGGTGCTGGCACAACTGGTGGTTATCATGTAGAAGAATGCGAATTGATCCATTCCTATCTCCTTGTACTAAGGTCAAATCTAAGTGGATCAAGGAGCTCCACATAAAACCAGAGACACTGAAAATTATAGAGGAGAAAGTGGGGAAAACCCTCGAAGATATTGGCACAGGGGAAAAATTCCTGAATAGAACAGCAATGGCTTGTGCTGTAAGAAGGAGAATCGACAAGTGGGACCTTATGAAACTGCAAAGCTTCTGTAAGGCAAAAGACACCGTCAATAAGACAAAAAAGACCAAGAACAGATTGGGAAATGATCTTTACCTATCCTAAATCCGATAGAGGACTAATATCCAATATATATATATATATATATATATATATATAAAACTCAAGAAGGCGGATTCCAGAAAATAAAATAACCCAATTAAAAAATGGGGCTCATAGCTAAACAAAGAATTCTCACCTGAGGAAGACCGAATGGCTGAGAAACTCCTGAAAAAAATGTTCAGCATCCTTAGTCATCAGTGAAATGCAAATCAAAACAACCCTGAGAATACATCTCACACCAGTCAGAATGGCTAAGATTAAAAATTCAGGTGACAGCAGTTGCTGGCGAGGATGTGGAGAAAGCAGAACACTCCTCCACTGTTGGTGGGATTGCAAGCTCATACAACCACTGTGGAAATCAGTCTGGCGGTTTCTTAGAAAATTAAACATGGTACTACTGGAGGATCCTGCAATACCTCTCCTGGGTATATATCCAGATGTTCCAACTCATAAGAAAGAAACATGCTCCACTATGTTCATAGCAGCCTTATTTATAATAGCCAGAAGCTGGAAAGAACCCAGATGCCCCTCAACAGAAGAATGGATACAAAAAATGTGGTACATTCACACAATGGAATACCACTCAGCTATTAAAAAGAATGAATTTATGAAATTCCTAGGCAAATGGTTGGACCTGAAGGGCATTATCCTGGGTGAGGTAACCTAATCATAAAAGAACTCAAATTATATGTACTCACTGATAAGTGGATATTAGCCCAGAAACCCAGAATACCCAAGATATAAGTTACAATTTGCAAAACACATGAAACTCAAGAAGGAAGACCCAAGCGTGGACACTTTGCCCCTTGTTAGAATTGGGAACAAAACACCCATGGAAGGAGTTGCAGAGATAAAGTTTGGAGCTGAGACAAAAGGATGGACCATCTAGTGACTGCCATATCAAGGGATACATCCCATAATCAACCTCCAAACACTGATACCATTGCATACACTAGAAAGATTGTGCTGATAGGACCCTGATATAGCTGTCTCTAACGAGACTAAGCTGGGGCCTAGCAAACACATAAGTAGATGCTCACAGTCAGTTATTGGATGGATCACAGGGCCCCCAATGGAGGAGGTAGAGAAAATACCCAAGGAGCTAAAAGGAACTGCAACCCTATAGGTGGAACAACATTATGAACTAACCCATACCCCAGAGCTCTTGACTCTAGCTGCATATGTATCAAAAGATGGGCTAGTCAGCTATCACTGAAAAGAGAGTCTCATTGGACTTGCAAACTTTATATGCCCCAGTACAGGGCAATGCCTGGGCCAAAAAGTGGGAATGGGTGGGTAGGGGAGTGGGGGGGGGAGGGTATGGGGGACTTTTGGGATAGCATTGGAAATGTAAATAATGAAAATACCTAATAAAAAAGAAAAAAAAAGGAAAACAAAAACAAAAACAAAAAAACCCCAAAAGTTATCAAAAAAAGATGAATATGAATATCACATACTGATTAAAGGAAAAATTCAGCAGGAGGAGCACTTGAACATCTTGGATATGTCTGCCACAAAAGCAAGGACATCCACATTTGTAAAAGAAATATAAGGAAGCTCTAAGTATACATGGAATCTACCTTACACAATAATAGGAGATTTTGACACTCCAATCCCACCTATGGACAGATCATGGAAACAGAAACTAAACATAGACATCAGTGAAACTAAGAGAAGGTATAAACCTAACAGACTTAATACACATCTACAGTACACTTCACCCTGAAAGAAAGAATATACCTTCTCAGAACCTCATGTTAGTTTCCCAAATAAAGACCATATAATCGGACACAAAACTAGCATCAACCAATAATAGAAAATTGAAATAATCCCATGCATTCTATTAGATCAGCACAGACCAATGTTGTACTTCCACAACAACAAAACAACAGAAAGCCCACATATACTTGGAAGCTGAACAACTAGCTACATAATGATAACTTAGTGAAGGAATAAGTGAAGAAAGAAGTTAAAGAGTATTTAGAATTTAATGAAAATGAAAGCAAAAACATACCCAAACTTATGGGTCACAATGAAAGCAGTGGTAAGAGACAATTCATAGCTCGGAGTGCTTCCAAAAATAATTTTTCAAGAGCATATCCTAGCAGCTTAACAACATGTCATAAAAATTAATAACGAATGGAAGCAAATATATCTAAGAGGATTAGACAAGAGATAATAATGAAACTCAGGGATGAAGTTATCCAAATAGAAAGAAAGAGATTTATTCAAAAAATCAACAAATCCATCAGATGGAACATTGATAAAATCAATAAGATAGACAAACCCTTAGCCAGAATAAACACAGGGCACAGAGACCATATTCAAATTAACAAAATCAGAAATGTAAATAGAGACATAACAATAGAAACTGAAGTATTTAAAAACTTACCAAATCTTACTACAAAAGCTTATACTCAATTAAATTAGAAAAATCTATCTGAAATGGATGATGTTTTAGATACCAGATGCCAAAGTTAAATCAGTATATGAGAAACCATTAAACAGTAAAATAACCCCCAAGGAAATTGAATCAGTCAATCAAAGTCTACAAAGAATAAAATCCCCAGGACCAATTGGTATTTGTGTAGAATTCATTCAGACCTTCGCAAAAGACCTAAAATAATTACTTCTCACATTCTTTCATTTAAAAAAAAGATACAGGAGGAACACTATCTAGTAAATTATATGAATCTACTGCTAAACTGATACCTTTATCACACAAAGACCCAAAAAAGAAAAAGAACTTAAAACCATTCTTCTTAATGAACATTGATGTTAAAATACTCTATAAAATTCATGCAAACTGAATACAAGAACATATCCAAATAACCATTCACTCTGATCAAGAAGACTTCATCCCAGTGATGCAGGGTTGGTTCAATATATGGATATCCATCAACAAAATATAATATAAAAATCTCCAATTAAAATAAAATCCCACAATGTGATCATCTCATTAGATTCTGAAAAATACTTTGACAAAATACAAGAGCCTTTCTTGCTAAAAGTATTAGAGAAACCTGGAAATCAAGGGCCACATGTAATGGTGGCACACACCTATAATCCCAGCACTGGGGAGGCAGAGGCAGGCAGATTTTTGAATTCGAGGCCAGTCTGGTCTACAAGGGAATTCTAGGACAGCCAGGGCAATATATACAGAGAAACCCTGTCTCAAATAAATAAATAAATAAATAAATAAATAAATAAATAAATAAATAAATGCAATATAGAACACACCAATGGCCCACATCACACTAAATGGAGAGACACTTGAAGCAATCCCACTAAAATCAGGGACAAGACAAGGCTGTCCATTCTCCCCCATCAATTCAATATAGTACTTGAAGTTCTAGCCATAGCAATTAGGAAAAAAAATGAGATAAAAATATTACAAATTCAAAAGGAGGGAATAGAGTTATCAGTACTTTCAGATGATATGATTGTGCACACAAGTGATGCAAAAAAAAAAATCCATGAGAGAAGTTCTATACCTGATAAACTACTTCAGGAAAGGTGGCTGGATAAAAAACTAACTCAAACAGATAAAGAGCCTTCCTCTTCTAAAAGAATAAAAGTGCTCAGAAAGAAATTAAATAAACCACATCATTAACATGAGTGATGGATAATATAAAATGCCTTTGTGTGACTGTAACCAAGCAAGTGAAAAATCTGTATATCAAGAACTTCAAGTCTCTGAAAAAGAAATTGAAGAAGACCTAAAGATGGAAAGACCTCTCATACTCATGAACAGGCCAAATTAAAATATTAAAAATGACCATCTTACTAAAGTAGTCTACAGATTCACTGCAATCCCAATCAAAATTTCAACTCAATTCTCCACAGAGATAAAAAGAGCAATTTTCAAATTCATTTTGATGACAAAAACCCAGGATAGTAAAAAGTATTCTCAACAATAAGGGAACTTCTTAGGGAATCACCATCCCTAAACTTAAGCTCTAGTACAGAGCAACACTGATAAAACCCCATGTTATTGGCACAGAGACAGAAAAGTACAGAATTGAAGTACAATTGAAGACCCAGCAATAAACCAAAACACCAAAAAAGCTAACACAATCTAGTGGGAAAATACAGCACTTGTAAGAAATGATGTGGGCACCAAACTGCAGTAGACCCTTTTGGTCCCTGTCTGCATAGAACAGGTCTCTAGTTGCAAGTGGACAAGGAGTTGGCAAATGAAATGACAAACAGACACAATACACAAGATTGTATAGAATCTGAATGTAATTTTTCAAATTGAGCATCAAACTTTTTATACAGAAGAAAATAGGGAAGTTAGGTGACACATTGGTGAGGTACAAATGATGTTACTGGATGCTTAATAACTCTTACACAAAACAAAGGAATGTAAACACAAAGACTGGAAGGAACTGGGCAATAAAACAACTGAGACAAAGTTAGCTCTATCTAAGGTCAGCTATAGTCTTAGAAGCCAGGTGTGAGGTCTCTACACTCCTAGGACAAGGGCTTTCACACCCAAGTCATGGTTCTAATTAGGGAGTTCTGCTCTAGCTAACCATCTCATGAATAATGCAATTCTCTAAAACCACAGCCAGATCTACCTCCTAAACTATTGTAAATTACTATATATGGGAGTGATTTGACTTTTATTCTAAGTGATAGTGTAATAGTGGAGGCAATTCCGAATGTCACTGAATAGGCAACATTCTTATTGAATTCCAAGCCCATGGTCAGCTCAAGGACTTTCTGGGATCTAACTTAGCTATATGTCAAAAAAATCAATCCTTAGGAGCACTTTTAATAAAGTAATATTAAGGGAAAGCACACACATCTGTTTACTAACTAAAGCAAGGACATTGGAGCATTCTTTATACAGAATGCCATGATTCTAGGAGACTAAGTTTCAGAGAACATTTCCCCTTGGAACAGAGCCCAGGTTTTTAGGGCCTGTCGCAATTGTCACTACTGGAGTGGATGTAGCAGTGCTGGTTCAACTGGTGTTCAGCATGTTGAAGAATGCAGTCGACCAAATCTTATCTCCTTGTACAAAGCTAAAATCCAAGTGGATCGAGAATCTCCACATAACCAGATACAATGAAACTAATAGAAGAAGAAATAGGAAAGAACCTCAAATACATTGGCAAAGAGAACATTTCCTGAATAGAATACCCAGGCTTATGCTCTAAGGTCAAGATTGAACAAATGGGACCTCATAAAATTGAAATGCTTCTGTAAGACCAGGGACGTTGTCAATAGAATAAAATTGTAACCCACTTATTAGGAAAAGACCTTTAACGACCCTACATCTAAAATGGGCTAACATCCAAAATATGCAAAGAATTCAAGATGTTGGACTCCAGAGAACCAAATATCCCTATTAAAATGAGGTACAGAACTAAACAGCAAATTCTCAAGAGTATTTGGGAAAGGATGAGAAGCACTTAAAGAAGAGTTTGCTGTCAGGCACCTGATATATACTCTTGAGAGGCTCTGCCAGAGCCTGGCAAATACAGAGGTGGATCCTTGCAGCTAATCATTTGACTGAGGAGGTGGTCTCCAGTGCTGGATTTAAAGAAAGGACTGATCTTGTTGAAGGGGTTTGCAACCCATACAAAGAACAAAATCAACCAACCAGATACCCCAGAGGTCCCAGGAACTAAACCATCAACTGAAAAGTACATACACATGGCAGGACACATGGCTCCAGCCACATATGCAGCAGAGGATGACCTTGTTGGACATCGATAGGAGTAAATACCATTTGTACTGAGAAGGCTCGAGGCCTTTAAAGGAAGAGAGTGCAGGAGTTGGAGGACTGGGGAGCACATACATAGAAGCAGGGGGGGGGGAGAGAATGGGATAGGGGAGTTTTGTAGAAGAAAACAGGAAAGGGGATAATATTTGAAATGTAAATAAATAAAATATTATATAAAATTTAAAAAAATGTTTAATACCTGTGATGGTTTGTAAATCCTTGGACCAGGGAGTGGCACCATTTGAAGGTGTGTGGCCTTGTTGGATTAGATGTGACCTGGTTGGAATGGGTGTGTCACTGTGGGTGTGGGTATAAGATCCCCACCCTAGTTGCCTGGAAGTCAGTCTTCCACTAGAAGCCTTTGGATGAAGACATACAACTCTCAGCTCTGCCTGCACCATGCCTGCCTGGATACTGCCATTCTCCCACCTTGAAGATAATGGACTGAACCTCTGAACCTGTAAGGCAGCCCCAATTAAATGTTGTTTTTTATAAGACTTGCCTTGGTCATGGTGTCTGTTCACAGCAGTAAAACCCTAACTAAGACAGAAGTTGGTACTGGGAGTGGGGTATTGCTGTGATAGGCCTGACCATGCTTTTATTTGAAAGAATGTGGATTTTGGGACTTTGTATTTGGAAAGCAATAGAATGCTTTAAATGGGGCTTAATGGGTCATCCTAGTGGGAATATGGAAGACTTAGTTGCTGGGAATAATTTGAAGTGTGTTGACCTGGCCCAAGAGATTTCAAAGAAGAAGAATTTCAGAATGTGGCATAAAGACTGGTTTTGTGGTATTTTGGTGAAGAATGTGGCTACTTTTTGCCCTTGTCTGAAAAGTTTGCCTGAGGCTAAAGTGAAGAGACTCAGATTAATTGCATTGACAAAAGAAGTTTCAAAAAAGCCCAGCAGAGACTTTGTTCTCTGGTTAAGTCTTATGAAGAGAAGTTTGAACAAGCATAGCAAGCTTAGAAAGGAAAAATATAAAATATATGGTTGGAGTATTAAAGGGGTACCAGGAAGTGAAATGGAGCAAAATCTTGTGTTCTAGGAGATAAAAGATTAAGGGAGTGGAACCTTGGGGCAAGATCCTACCCAGCTAAATTAAAGGTGTGGTACACACCTTTAATCTCAGGAGACAGGCATGCTGATCTCTGCATTCAAGGTCAATCTACAGAGCAAGAACCAGGATAGCCAAGCTTAGGCAGTGGAGGATTTAGAAAACATAAAGCTAGTGATAATGTAATAGGACAAGGGGATCATGTTCTAGTTCCTGTAAGCAGCAGAACTCGGCAGCTTCAGCCATGTGGCTCTGGCTCTAGAGTTAAGAATGGAAGGAACTACTGGGAAAATTGATGCTGGTTAGCTGGAGCTAAGGAATTAGCAGTGATTAAGAAGAGACCAGCATCACTGAGGTGAAATCTTCTGGAAATTGTTTTCTGGGAGCACAAAGAAGCTGTGTTTTAGAGATACCCAAGGTTGTACCTCATGCTGCAGCTGGACTTGGTAATGTATAAGAGTCACTCAGGTGGTACTGCTTGTGAAGGAATGAAGGGATCATGGAGAGAAGCCAAGGCTTAGCACTGTGAAAGGCCAGGGAAGGCCATTGGAGAAGGTGAAGCCTCAGCTGTAGTTGATGGCCCAGGACTGAAGGGGTCATGCAAAGGATTTGAAGCTTGGCACCCTGAAGAGAGCCTATGAGAGGCTATTGGTGAAGCCTAGTTGGAGTGGAACACCCCAGTGTATTGGAGATGTCAATACCATGAGATGATCACCAAGAACAGCAGCCGTAGTGAAGTGGATCAACCTGGGCTTAGAGTGCTACAGAGCACAGAGCTGGAAAAGTTATGCCAGCCCTTAGGAGGAGTCCAAAAGATCAAGTGGAATCCCAGACACTGAAAGAAGAAGCTGTAACATTGAAATTGCCTTGGAGACTCAAAGATGTTAAAGATGCCAGAGCCATGGGACACATGCTGAGGAAAGCTGCTAACAGGGAGTGGAACTAGCCCAGGAGAAAGCAGTTTGTTGTAGTCAACAAAGATGAAAAAGGAGAGGAGATCTGAAGACCGCTTTGACATCAGCCATGGAGATGCAGAGTTTGGAGTTTGCCCAGCTGGTTTCCTGCCTTGATTTGGGGATTACAGTTAATCAAGTTGAATGAATCTCAGAAGAGACCTTGAACTTTGGACTTTTAACATTGTTGCGACTGCTATAGACTATGAGGACTTTGAAAGTTGGACTAAATGCATTTTGCATTATGCTATGTTTAAGTATGGCCCCCATAGACTCATGTCTTTGAAGAAGTCTATGGGGACCAGGGAGTGGAATGTGATGGTTTGTAAATCCTTGGACCAGGAAGTGGCACCATTTGAAGGTGTGTGGCCTTGTTGGATTAGATGTGACCTGGTTGGAATGGGTGTGTCACTGTGGGTGTGGGTATAAGATCCCCACCCTAGTTGCCTGGAAGTCAGTCTTCCACTAGAAGCCTTTGGATGAAGACATACAACTCTCAGCTCTGCCTGCACCATGCCTGCCTGGATACTGCCATTCTCCCACCTTGAAGATAATGGACTGAACCTCTGAACCTGTAAGGCAGCCCCAATTAAATGTTGTTTTTTATAAGACTTGCCTTGGTCATGGTGTCTGTTCACAGCAGTAAAACCCTAACTAAGACAATACCCTTAGACATCAGGAAAATACAAATTAACAACCCTGAAATTCTACCTCACCCCATCACAATGGCTAAGATCGAAAACTCAGATGACAGCAGATGCTTAAAAGGTTGTGGAGAAAGAGAAACACTCTTCCATTTCCTCTGGGATTGTGAGATGGTACATCCACTGAAAATCAGCTTAGTGGTTTCTCAGAAAACTGGCAATACTTTTAACTGAGGCCCCAGTTAAACAGCTCCAGGGCAAATGATGCTCTAACATATAACAAGGACACAGGACACATGCTCCACTAAATTCATAGCAGCCTTATTTATAATAGACAGAAGCTGAAACAAACTAGAGGTACTCTCAACAGAGGAATGAGTACAGTGAATGTGGTGTATTTAAACAATGGAATACTACTTAACTATTAAAAACAAAGATTTCACAAAATTCACAGGTCAATGGATAGAATGTGAAGATATAACCTTTGTTAGGTAACCTAGTCAAAAATACACACACACACACACATTGTATGGAATATATAAGAGGACATTATCAAAAAAGAACCTGGAGAATTCCCACTATACACCATTTATACCATATGAAACCCAAGAAGAAAGAAGACCACACCAATGTGCGGAAGCTACAGTCCTACTCAGAAGGGGAAATTAAATAAACTCTGTAAGTAGAGGGAGAGAGTGATCAGGAAGGGAAGGAGGGAGGGGTAGGGAAAAAAGGGAACAGGTCATCTAAGTACTGATATAGAGGAAAAGTACAGAAGTTCATGAATCTTAATGGAGAGTAACAATTGGGGAGTAGTAACTGGGAGTAGCCACTAGAAACTTCCAGATGCCAGGTACTCAAGTGATTCCCAGAATACAAGAGGAAGGACATTATATGAAATACCCAACAAATTAGAGATAGAACCTATAGAGACCACATCGAGAGAATAGGCCCTTTCCACTGGTTGAGCTATGGTGCCACACACCCACATCCAAAATTTTAATCCTGAATTCTGCTTGTTAAGACAAAGTGCAGGGACAAAGAGTGGAGTAGAGATTCAAAGAAAGGACATCCAGATACTGCCCCACCTATGCAACTATCTCTTCTGCAGACACGAAACCCAGACAGTATTGCTGATACAAAGAAGCACTTGCTGATAGGAGCCTGATTAAGCTATCACAGAGTAGTTCTGATTGAGCCTGACCAGTACAGATGCAGAGGCACACAGCTTCAACTACATTCACAAATCTGTGGACAATTCATCTAGACAAAAGTATAAAATGAAAAAAATATTGGAGTCAACTAATCTTATAAATCAAATTAGTGTAACAAATATATACAGATCATTATGCTAAACATTAATGAATAGATTTCTTTTTCAGGAACTCACAGTTTTCTCAAAAATCTACCTACTCAAAAATAAGGCAAGTCTCAAAAGATCCAGGGAAAATTTAATAATTCACTATATCCTAGCAAATCACCAGATATTAATGATGGGCACTATATTCAAAAGGAACCACAGAAGTCTTGCATACTCATAAGAAATGAACAGCACTTAGTTTAAAGAAATGATGGATGAAACAAAAAACCTGTAGACATTCTAGAATTCAATGAACATTTGTACACAACAATCTCAAATACATGGGACACAATGAAAAGCTGCTAAATGAAATGGTAATAGCATTAAGTATTTCCTTAGGAAAATAAAGAGATCTCACATTGGCAAGTTGACAGCACATCTAAAGGCTCAACTACAAACACAACAACAAATAGTTTAAATATACCTAAGTAAGTTAGATGGCAATTATGAAAATGAGGGGTAAAATTATATATATATATATAAAAGGACTGCCAGGCAGTGGTGTCACATGCCTTTAATCCCAGAACTTGGGAGGCAGAGTCAGGCAGATTTCTGATTTCAAGTTCTGCCAGGTCTACAGAGTGAGTTTCAGGACAGCCAGGGCTGTACAGAGAAACCTGGTAAAAGATAAATAACTACATAAATAAATATAATGACAGAAGAACTTAGAAAATATACATTTTTAATAATAGGCTGACTATTATAAAACTAAATGGTCATAGAAAAAATTTACAAAATAGTAAATGAATAGATAAATAAATAATATAAAGAAAAAATAGCAGCCGGAGGACAGTGGTCCGCCTTGCAGGGAGCGCCATCTTGGCTCCGGGACTCCGCCAAACTTAGTCTGCACAGGTGAGAGTGAGGACCCCAGAGGCAGACAGCTTCTGGGACAGGCGGGAGCCACAGAGCCGCTGAAGCAGCACCCTTTTGGGGCCGCAGACATCCGGCACCCTCCCAGCGGGAAGACAGTGGTTTGCCCTGCACAGGAGCCCTCTGCCTCAGGAGCAGGGAGCACATCTTGGATCCAGGACTCCACCAATCTTAGGAACGTAGTCTGCATAGGTGAGAGTGTGCACCACAGAAGCTGACAGCTTCTGTGACCTGCCAAAGCAACACAGCATCTGGGAAAGGTCCTGTTTTCGGCCTTCTTCTTCGGCCTGGAGGAGGTCCAAACACCAGATATCTGTACACCTTCCCTTTAAGAGGAAAGCTTGTCAGCAGAGAGTGCTCTAACCACTGAAACTCAGAGGAGAGAGCCTGTCTCCCAGGTCTGCTGACAGACGGTACTCAGAATCACCAGAAGAACAACCTCTGAACAGAGACAACTATAACAACTCCAGAGATTACCAGATGGTGAGAGGTAAACGTAAGAATCTTACTAACAGAAACCAAGACCACTCACCATCATCAGAACCCAGCACTCCCACTTCGCCCAGTCCAGGGCACCCCAACACACCTGAAAAGCTAGACCTGGATTTAAAAGCATATCTCATGATGATGGTAGAGGACATCAAGAAGGAATTTAATAACTCACTTAAAGAACTACAGGAGAACATGGCTAAAGAGTTACAAGTCCTTAAAGAAAAACAGGACAACACATCCAATCAGATGATGGAAATGAACAAAACCATACTAGACCTAAAAAAGGAAGTAGACACAATAAAGAAAACCCAAAATGAGGCAACACTGGAGATAGAAACCCTAGGAAAGAAATCTGGAACCATAGATGCGAGCATCAGCAACAGAATACAAGAGATGGAAGAGAGAATCTCAGGTGCAGAAGATTCCATAGAGAACATCGGCACAACAATCAAGGAAAATGGAAAATGCAAAAAGATCCTAACTCAAAACATCCAGGAAATACAGGACTCAATGAGAAGACCAAACCTACGGATAATAGGAGTGGATGAGAATGAAGATTTTCAACTCTAAGGACCAGCAAACATCTTCAACAAAATTATAGAAGAAAACTTCCCAAATCTAAAGAAAGAGATGCCCATGAACATACAAGAAGCCTACAGAACTCCAAATAGGCTGGACCATAAAAGAAATACCTCCCGACACATAATAATCAGAACAACAAATGCACTAAATAAAGATAGAATACTAAAAGCAGTAAGAGAAAAAGGCCAAGTAACATATAAAGGCAAGCCTATCAGAATTACTCCAGATTTTTCACCAGAGACTATGAAAGCCAGAAGATCCTGGACAGATGTTATACAGACACTAAAAGAACACAAATTCCAGCCCAAGCTACTATACCCAGCCAAACTCTCAATTAACATAGATGGAGAAACCAAAGTATTCCACGACAAAACCAAATTCACACATTATCTCTCCAGGAATCCAGGCCTTCAAAGGATAATAACAGAAAAAAACCAATACAAGGACGGGAACCACGCCCTAGAAACAACAAGAAGATAATCCCTCAACAAACCTAAGAGAAGACAGCCACAAGAACAGAATGCCAACTTTAACAACAAAAATAACAGGAAACAACAATTACTTTTCCTTAATATCTCTTAATATCAATGGACTCAACTCCCCGATTAAAAGATATAAACTAACAAACTGGCTACACAAACAAGACCCAACATTTTGCTGCTTACAGGAAACTCATCTCAGAGAAAAAGATAGACACTACCTCAGAATGAAAGGCTGGAAAACAATTTTCCAAGCAAATGGTATGAAGAAATAAGCTGGAGTAGCCATTCTAATATCTGATAAGATTGACTTCCAACCCAAAGTCATCAAAAAAGACAGGGAGGGACACTTCATACTCATCAAAGGTAAAATCCTCCAAGAGGAACTATCATTCCTGAATATCTATGCTCCAAATACAAAGGCAGCCACATTCATTAAAGAAACTTTAGTAAATCTCAAAGCACACATTGCACCTCATACAATAATAGTGGGAGACTTCAACACACCACTTTCACCAATGGACAGATAATGGAAACAGAAACTAAACAGGGACACAGTGAAACTCACAGAAGTTATGAATCAAATGGATCTGGCAGATATTTACAGAACATTCTATCCTAAAACAAAAGGATATAACTTCTTCTCAGCACCTCATGGTACCTTCTCCAAAATTGACCACCAAATTGTCCACAAAACAGGCCTCAACAGATACAAAAATATTGAAATTGTCCCATGCATCCTATCAGATCACCATGGACTAAGGCTGATCTTCAATAACAAAATAAATAATAGAAAGCCAACATTCACGTGGAAACTGAACAACACTCTTCTCAATGATACCTTGGTCAAGGAAGGAATAAAGAAAGAAATTAAGGACTTTTTAGAGTTCAATGAAAATGAAGCCACAACATACCCAAACTTATGGGATGCAATGAAAGCATTTCTAAGAGGAAAACTCATAGCTCTGAGTGCCTCCAAAAAGAAACTACAGAGAGCACAGATTAGCAGCTTGACAACACACCTTAAAGCACTAGTACAAAAGGAAGCACATTCACCCAAGAGGAGTAGACAGCAGGAAATAATCAAACTCAGGGGCGAAATCAATCAAGTGGAAACAAGAAGAACTATTCAAAGTATCAACCAATCAAGGAGCTGGTTCTTTGAGAAAATCAACAAGATAGATAAACCCTTAGCCAGACTCCCTAGAGGGCACAGGAAAAGCATTCTAATTAACAAAATCAGAAATGAAATAGGAGACATAACAACAGATCCTGAAGACATCCAAAACACCATCAGATCCTTCTACCAAAGGCTATACTCAACAAAACTGGAGAACCTGGATGAAATGGAGAAGTTCCTAGACAGATACCAGGTACCAAAGTTGAATCAAGGTCAGGTTAATGATCTAAACAGCCCTATATCCCCCAAAGAAATAGAAGCAGTCATTAATAGTCTCCCAACCAAAAAAAGCCCAGGACCAGATGGGTTTAGTGCTGAGTTCTATCAGACCTTCAAAGAAGATCTAATCCCAGTTCTTCACAAACTATTCCACAAAATAGAAACAGAAGGTACTCTACCCAACTCATTCTATGAAGCCACAATTACTCTGATACCTAAACCACAAAAAGACCCAACAAAGATAGAAAACTTCAGACCAATATCCCTTATGAATATTGATGCAAAAATACTCAATAAAGTTCTTGCTAACCGAATCCAAGAACACATCAAAACAATCATCCATCCTGACCAAGTAGGTTTCATCCCAGGGATGCAGGGATGGTTCAATATACGGAAATCCATCAACATAATCCAGTATATAAACAAACTCAAAGACAAAAACCACATGGTCATCTCGTTAGATTCGGAAAAAGCATTTGACAAGATCCAACACCCATTCATGATAAAAGTCTTGGAAAGATCAGGAATTCAAGGCCCATACCTAAACATGATAAAAGCAATCTACAGCAAACCAGTAGCCAACATCAAAGTAAATGGTGAGAAGCTTGAAGCAATCCCTCTAAAATCAGGGACTAGACAAGGCTGTCCACTTTCTCCATACCTATTCAACATTGTACTTGAAGTCCTAGACAGAGCAATTCGACAACAAAAGGAGATCAAAGGGATACAAATTGGAAAAGATGAAGTCAAAATATCACTCTTTGCAGATGATATGATAGTATATATAAGTGACCCTAAAAATTCCACCTGAGAACTCCTAAACCTGATAAACAGCTTCGGTGAAGTAGCTGGATATAAAATTAACTCAAACAAATCAATGGCCTTTCTCTACACAAAGAATAAACAGGCTGAGAAAGAAATTAGGGAAACAACACCCATCTCAGTAGTCACAAATAATATAAAATATCTTGGAGTGACTCTAACTAAGGAAGTGAAAGATCTGTATAATAAAAACTTCAAGTCTCTGAAGAAAGAAATTCTAGAAGATCTCAGAAGGTGGAAAGATCTCTCATGCTCATGGATTGGCAGGATCAACATTGTAAAAATGGCTATCTTGCCAAAAGCAATCTACAGATTCAATGCAATCCCCATCAAAATTCCAACTCAATTCTTCAACGAATTAGAAAGTGCAATCTGCAAATTCATCTGGAATAACAAAAAACCTAGGATAGCAAAAACTCTTCTCAAGGATAAAAGAACCTCTGGTGGAATCACCATGCTGGACCTAAAGCTTTACTACAGAACAATTGTGATAAAAACGGCGTGGTACTGGTATAGTGACAGACAAATAGACCAATGGAATACAATTGAAGACCCAGATATGAACCCACACACATACGGTCACTTGATCTTCGACAAGGGAGCTAAAGCCATCCAGTGGAAGAATGACAGCATTTTCAACAAATGGTGTTGGCACAACTGGTTATTATCATGTAGAAGAATGGGAATCGATCCATTCCTATCTCCTTGTACTAAGGTCAAGTCTAAGTGGATCAAGGAACTTCACATAAAACCAGAGACACTGAAACTTATAGAGGAGAAAGTGGGGAAAAGCCTTGAAGATATGAGCACAGGGGAAAAATTCCTGATTAGAACAGCAATGGCTTGTGCTGTAAGATTGAGAATTGCCAAGTGGGACCTCATGAAACTGCAAAGCTTCTGCAAGGCAAAAGACACCATCAATAAGACAAAAAAACCACCAACAGATTGGGATAGGATCTTTATCTATCCTAAATCAGATAAGGGACTAATACCCAATATATATAAAGAACTCAAGAAGATGGACTCCAGAAAGTCAAATAACCCCATTAAAAAATGGGGCTCAGAACTGAACAAAGAATTCTCACCTGAGGAATACCGAATGGCAGAGAAGCACCTGAAAAAATGTTCAACATCCTTAATCATCAGGGAAATGCAAATCAAAACAACCCTGAGATTCCACCTCACACCAGTCAGAATGGCTAAGATCAAAAATTCAGGTGACAGCAGATGCTGGCGAGGATGTGGAGAAAGAGGAACACTCCTCCATTGTTGGTGGGATTGCAAGCTTGTACAACCACTCTGGAAATCAGTCTGGCGGTTCCTCAGAAAATTGGACATAGTACTACCGGAGGATCCAGCAATACTTCTCCTGGGCACATATCCAGAAAATGTCCCAACCGGTAAGACGGACACATGCTCCACTATGTTCATAGCAGCCCTATTTATAATAGCCAGAAGCTGGAAAGAACCCAGATGTCCCTCAACAGAGGAATGGATACAGAAATTATGGTACATTTACACAATGGAGTAGTACTCAGCTATTAAAAAGAATGAATTTATGAAATTCCTAGCCAAATGGATGAACCTGGAGGGCATCATCTTGAGTGAGGTAACACAATCACAAAGGAACTCACACAATATATATTCACTGATAAGTCGATATTAGCCCAAAACTTAGGATACCCAAGATATAAGATACAATTTGCTAAATGCATGAAACTCAAGAAGAATGAAGACCAAAATGTGGACAATATGCCCCTTCTTAGAATTGGGAACAAAACACCCATGGAAGGAGTTACAGAGACAAAGTTTCGAGCTGTGATGAAAGGATGGACCATCTAGAGACTGCCGTATCCAGGGATCCATCCCATAATCTGCTTCCAAACGCTGACACCATTGCATACATTAGCAAGATTTTTCTGAAAGGACCCAAATATAGCTGTCTCTTTTGAGACTATGCCGGGGCCTAGCAAACACATGAGTGGATGCTCACAGTCAGCTATTGGATGTATCACAGGGCTCCCAATGGAGAAGCTAGAGAAAGTACCCAAGGAGCGAAAGGGATCTGCAACCCTATAGTTGGAACAACATGATGAACTAACCAGTACCCCGGAGCTCTTGTCTCTAGCTGCATATGTATTGAAAGATGGCCTAGTCGGCCATCACTGGAAAGAGAGGCCCATTGGACTTGCAAACTTTATATGCCCCAATATAGGGGAATGCCAGGGCCAAAAGAATGGGAATGGGTGGGTAGGGAAGTGGGGGGCGGTATGGGGGACTTTTGGGATAGCATTGGAAATGTAATTGAGGAAAATATGAAATAAAAAATATTAAAAATAAAATAAAATAAAGAAAAAATAGCAGACACTGAAGGGAATTATTAGGACTAGCACTCCATAAAATCTAATGAAATCTAATAAAATTGATTATTTTTCTGATATAGAATACTTACCAAAGTGAAATCATAGCAGACAAGAAATTTACATAGACCAATGTCCACCATTGAATAGAACCACTCATTTAAATACTCCCAAACACAACAAAGCCTATGTCCAAATTGGTATTAGGTAAAAATTCAACCAGAAATTCAAAGATATAATGCCAGTACATCCCAAATAATTCCACAAAATAGATACAAAAGAAACATTTTCTAGCTCATTTTCTCAATCTCTAGTTACCCATACACAGAAGCTACATAAAATTTCAATGGAGAAAGGGAATTATAGATTAATTTCTCTAATAAATAAACATGAAAATTTATTCAAGAATACAGCAAATATATTATCCACCTCATCATGATAAATTCTTGTGCAATTCCTAATGCAAGAAACACACCTAAAGATACTAAAGACAATTACAGCAATTATATAGCCAAGATAAATACTGGCATAATTCATAATGTAAGAAAAACACCTAAATTTTCGAAAGAGAATTTATAGTAAGGTTATAGACAACCAAGTGTGGGTGTCTCAGTAATATCTTAGAAAGGGAAACAACATATTCTTCTAAGCAAATACAGGAACAAGGCTTGGCATGGCCATACAAAAACTACCCAATGTGGGGACCCATCTCATATATAGACACAAAACCCAGAGACTATCTTGGATGCTAAGAATTGTGTGCCAGAACCTGACAAATACAGAGACAGAGAGGTTCACAGGCAACCATTGGACTCCCGCAGTGGAGGAGTTAGAGAAAGGACTAAAGGAGATGGAGGGGTTTGCAGCACCAGAGGAAGAGCAATATTATCAACCAACCAGACCACAAAGAGCTCATGTACACATGGAGGGGAAAATGACTCTAGCCTTTTATGTGGCAGAGGGTGGTCTTGTAGGACACCAATGGGAGGAAAAGCCTTTGTTCCTGTGAAGGCTCATTTCTCCAGTGTAGAGAAATGCCAGTGCAGGGAGACAGGATTGGTTGTGTGGAAAGGGAAACATCCCAATAGAAGCAGGTTTGGGAGATGGAATAGAAGCATTCTGGTGGAAAACAGGAAAGGGGATAACATTTGAAATGGAAAGAAAGGAAAAATCCAATAAAAATATTAACATGTTACAACTAAATTTAAATATAAATTTATATTTTAATAATAATTAATAATAATAATACAAACCATTATTCATATTTGTAACAATTTGGGACAAGAGGAACATACACTCATTGCTAATGTGAATGTAAATCATTATGGAAATTACTAAGAAAATTGGGATTAGATTTACCACCAAAACCAGTTTTAGCATTCTTACATATGCACCCAAAATATGTTCACATAACTGCAACACCACTTGCTTTATTAAGATCGTTTTAGTTTTATTGAAAAGAACCAGAAAATGAAAACAACCTAGATGTACTTCCACTCAATACAGGATAAAGAAAATATACAACACCTACACGATGCAGGGTGACTCACCTCTTTAAAATAAAATGACCTTATGAAATTTTGTTCAAAATGGATGGAACAAAAGAGAAGTCAACCTGAATAAAATAACCCAGTGACAGAAAGCAAATATACATATTGGCTCAAAATTGGACAATCACTCTTAAATAAATGATAAGAAGCAACAATGCACAAGCCGAGAGAGCTATGTACAGAAGAAGTCTGAAACGTAAAAGGCGCATCTCTCTGGGAAGAAGAAATATATCATTTTTGTTATTTGGGACCAAGAAGAAAGGAAAGGAAGTGAGTTTTGTAGGTTATAGAGAGAGAGCAGATGGAGACCAAAAGCTGGACTTGGAAGGTATTTCATGGGCAGTGTGGAAATACAGTTAAGTGGAAATCACCTGAATGTATAAAGATGATCCTATTGAGAACTTCTCTTAACAAGTATACAGAGACTGAACATGCCATCTTTGGTAACAAGGCCATTGGTATGAAGTGATAAATTCGGCTGTCTTGTTGGCTGAGTGGTTCCCATGAAAGTTCCTAAACAAGACAAAGTGATGCTAGAACAGAAGGTCATCATTTGAAACTTCAGTGTGTCCCTCCATTGCTGAGGACAGTTTTGGAGGTGTAGCTCATGTGGGGTAGAATCTAGCATTCACCCATATTACTGTCTCTTTGTCATGATCTTGCATACTTCAGGCTGTGATAAACCTAGACATCATGTTACCACTAAATTGTCATCTGTGAAGTGCAAATCAAAGAATCCTGAGATACTACTTTACACCTGAGAGAATGGATATAATTTTAAAAAATATCTCAAGTCGTGGCACATGATGTCAAGACCATGTGCGAACAGAAAAGGCTCCTCTATTGCTGGTGGCAGTGTAAATTTGTACAAGAACTTTGGAAATCAATTTGATATTTTCTCAGAAAACTAGCAATACTTGTACTTCATGACCAAGCTATACCCCTCCTGGTATATACCCAAAAGATGTCCCACTCTACCACATAGAGACTTGTTCAACTATGTTAATCTCAGCCTTATTCCAATACCAAGAAAAAAGAAACAAGCAAGATTTCCCTCAACTGAAGAAAGCATAAAAAATGGGGCACACTTACACAAAAGAATACTATTCATCTACCAAAAGCCCCACATCTTAAAATATGAATGGAATTTTAGTATATAATCCAGAGTGACATAGGCCAGAACAAAAACAAAACAAAACAAAACAAAACAAAACAAAACAAAATAAAACAAAACAAAAAACACATGGATCTTATGTACTCTTTTACCTGTGGACATTAGCCATAAATTTCAGCATAAAAATTCTACAATCCACTGCCCCCAAAAAACGGGATAATAAAGTGTTTTCAAATGAGGATATACAAATATTACACAGAAAATGCAACTAAATAGTCTTAGGAAGTCAATTAACATAGAAAAAGTTGTTGAAGGGGGAGTA